>NC_069780.1:180477800-180780830 GCF_027406575.1 Nycticebus coucang
AAGATGCTTATAACCATACCAGTCAAAGGTAATTGAAAGTCAACAAATTTGGGAGCAACTGCTTTCGCTAGCCTAGGCTTAATTTTAGACCATTTAAAAGAAGTGCTAGTCATAAATTTCTAGATTCTGAGACACCCTGAGAACATTTAGTATGATTTCCACTGATTATTCCCATACAAAACACCTGATATTAAAACCCTACCTCAGTGATTTTAGGCCTTTGCTTATGAAATTTCCATCCTCTTTGTGAAATTGAATCATTTTTCTCTGTCCAATCAGAATTGGACCCCTTTCAAGTTTATGGGGCAGACACACAGCGTTTGCCAACAGCCACCCATCACATATCAGATTTGTACATGTTCGAAGCTTCGTACAGCCTCTCTAAAGGAAAACTGATTGGCAGTGATAAGAATCAATCATAACTCCATTATCCATTCGTGGGAGGTTAAATGAGCAGAGACTTCTGTGTTATTTAGAGTCAGCTTTCAACCAACAAGCTAGTACAATTTTTATAGCACGATTTCTCACAGAACAATGAAAGCATTTCATGTTAAATTTATTACAATAATTTGAAATTCATATATCAGAGAAAGATACACGTGGATCTTACCGGGACTTACTTGAAAACTACAATGATTAAAAGTCGTGATTTCTTAGTCCCATCTTTTTCAAAGAGAGTAGGGAAGAATCATTAAATGTATCAGAATGACAAGAAGATTTCTAGCCCATAAAAGACGATTTCACAAAAGGTTTTCTGAAGAAATGTTTATCACTTTTCATTCTACACAAATCCACATGCGTTAACGTTTTGAGCAGGATTTAAAGTGACATACACTTTTATATTCTTATAATTAATATACTTAACATTATCATATCAATATTTTCTATGTTATTAAGTGGTATTAAGTACGAACTTTAAATTTGGCCTGATATTCCATCTTATGAGTGTGGAATAATTGATTTAAATATTCAACTATTGGAAACATGTCTTATTTTTATAATTAATATTGTAAATATTTATAGACGAAACACTTCTAGCATGAATGGCTAAAAGCAGAATTATGAAGAGTAGACTTTCATTCATACTTTTAAAATGAAAACTATACAATTAAGGGAGTTTCTACTTCATATAAATTTTCTATGGAAGATTATTTTGTACCATTACTTTGTCACATTTCTCCTTCATCTTTTCTTACTCAACTCTGCACTGGACTGACTCAGCCACTAAGATGATAATTATAATAAAAGCTTACTGTGCCTGCTAGTTGTCAAACACTAAATTAAGAGGTTTACATTATTAATGGATTTAATTTCCATTTTATAGATGAGGCAACTAATACACAAAGATATATAATAAACTTCCCAAGGTTCCCCAACCAATAAATAGCAAAGTTTGAATACAAATGAAAGGTAACGGGCTGTAGACAATGTACCTGTTGCCAACACAGTGTGGTCTCTAATTAGAACCCTCACGACTGGAGTAAATTTGCGTTTTGTGGGAAACCAAGACCAATGCTAGGCCCTGTCAGGGATCTACATACTGACAAGGTTTCATGACTCTGAAAGTGCTTGCTGGTGTGAGACCCCAAAGGTTCCTTAAGCACCACTGGTGTGAGTAAGACTGGAAGGAAGCCAGTTCCCTGGACAAGACGTAGTTAGAGGTGGGCGCACTCAACCTCATCTCTGACCCTGTCGATACTGATAACAACTGTGAACTAAACAACATGCTCATTCCTTACCACTAGTTTCCATGTGTCTGAGACTCCAAATAGACAAATCCACACACAAAGCAATTGAAGAATGGAAAGGAAACTCCTGGCATAAGAACCAAGGGGAAAATTTGGATTTGGAGATCTGATAGATAGAAAATAAATAGATAAAAGTAAATTTTGATAGAAAGACCACAGGGCTTGTTTAAGGAGCTGAGATGTAGCATCTTTCATTACATACATCTTATGAACCCTGAAGAATTATTTTTTTATGTAGAATTACGAAGAATGGCCCTGAAATATTCAGCAAGAAATCAAAACAGACATAGTCTTTCATAAGTACATTTTATAAACAGGGAAATTAAATCCTTAAATGGTTTACAGAATCATTTGCAAAAATTATTGCCTTGTTTAGATTTTCATTTTCCCCATGAGAACATTTTGTTTTATCTTTAAATCCATACATGTGACAAATATGGAGCTTTACAACAGGAAGGAAGAATTCCAGAATGATATTTCATTTAGTAAGTAGATATCCTGGGTCTCCTGAAAATGTATGTTTCCATTTATAATATTGTGGTTATCTTTTCAGTATTGACATGGAAAATATTCACAATCCCAGTCACAAATTTCAGTTAAACTATGCAGACAGAAATTGTCAGAATATAGCCATGCCTTAGCAAAATGTTTTCCTTTTTGTACACATACATACAAATTTATTTCCTTAAAAAAAATAGTTTGGCTTTTGACATATTTGATTGTTTCTGGTCATGACTAAACACGAGGTATCTTTCCATTCAAATGGTCATTTTCTTATTCTATCAGACTATATATGTAAAATTAGATGTTTATGTTCAATGACATTTATTGTAACTATGACTGCTGATACATTTGTAGTTTGACTTAAAAAAAGACTGAAAAAAGTGTGAAACCTGACTAGAATTTTTTTGTAGGTGGATGAAATTTATCTTTAGGGAGTCTTGCATGTACGGCAGATTGTTTGTGAAATATGTATCCTGGAGAAATTTGGAGCAGTAGCGATTGATTAAATTCAAACTCCTGATTGAAGAGAATTCATAGAGGAAAGAATCTCTCAACAAATGATACTGGAAAAGTTGGATAATCACATTAAAAAATTAAGCAAACCTTGCAGCACGAACAATGTCAAAAACAGACAAAAAAACACGCTGACAATATTTCAGAGACAAAAAATGTAAACCTATAAATTTTCTAGAAGAAACATAAGGTAAATATTTCTAGCACTGTGTGAAGGCAAAGACTTCACAAAATCAAAAGCATGAACCTTAATCTAAAATTGGCCTTCATTATAAAGTCATAAATGGGAATGCATCAAGATGAATCGTGGCAGATCTTTGAGGAAAAAAGTAACAAATTTAAATAAAGGCCACAAACTGAGTGAAAGTATTTGCAAATGAAAAATCTGATAAAGTAGTAGCATAAGATGGCTACTGGGCTAAGAAAAAGGAAAATATAGCCACAAAAAAGAATGTGGACCTAAATACCCAGAAGTACCTCCTTTCTAATATTTGTAACAAAAATTGATATTTTAATAGAGTCAGTAGCTCTAATGGAGTGGCAGAACCAAAACCCGTGTTAGTACTATCAAATTGGCAAAATTCACATAGCACTGAGTTCGTCCTGCAAGACCATGAGCATCTAATGATATCTGAAGAAAATATGAAACTCTATTCAGGCACTTGAAGGACTGTGTTACAGCAAATAATCAAAAACAAAGACAGCAGGCCTCTCCTCTGCCCCACCACGCCTTCAATTCAATCAACGTACATTTTCCACAGAAGGAAATTTTCTATACATATCATGTGGACTTCAGAGTATGGGCAAGGAAGCTCACATTGAAGGCAACTTATCTTAAGATACTGTAAATGGTATTAATTTTTTTATGTAAATTGTACTATAAGTAATCGTTCTGTGGGGCCAGGTGTGGTGGCTCACACCTGCAATCCCAGCACTTGGGAGACAGGGCCGATGAATTGCCTGAGCTCACACGTTCCAGACCAGCCTGAGCCAGAGCGAGACCCTGCCTCTAAAAATAGCCAGCGTTGTGGTGAGTGCCTGTAGTCCCAGCTACTTGGGAGGATGATGCAAGAGAATCACTTGAACCCAGGAGAAAAGAAATCCGTGAAGTGTGCTCACTCTTCATGTAGCTGAACTTCTTGATCAAGAAGGTGTGTTTAAATTGAATCCCATCATACCTTTCGGGGCACTTGTAACTCAGCTGTGGAAAGACACTTCATACAAACACCTTGATGCTGATTACATGGTCTGGGGTCTCTGCCTTCTGCCCTTCCCCTCCCCTCCCTCCCTCCTGACCTCCCTCTGACAACCGTCCAGCTTGGGGGGTTCTTAGAGTAGATGCAAAGGTTTTAGGTCGCAGCCTGTGTGGCTACTTCTGGGCGCGTCCTCTCCCGACCTTCCTGCAGGCCCACTGCTGGCCACAGCACAGATCCACGCCCCTCTGAGTTTGCCTTTCAGCGAGGAACTCAGGGCTTTCCCCATTGCTTTTTCACCCAGTCCTGGGTGCTGTTTCCTCCTCCTTCCTTCTCCAGCCCCTTTTTGCACCATCCCCTCCAGCACTTTCCCTGCCACTTCCTTGCTTTGACTAGCACTCATCGGGTAAGGTTGGCACAGCTCTTATCTCCCTCGTTTTGTTTTAGGACAGAACTTATTCATTGGCCACAAGCCTGGGAAATGCATGTTGGCTCCTCAGTCCTGTTACTTATAGCTGATGCTGTTTTTCAGGTCATGTGTGATAAGATAAAAGGAGTAGTCACAGGGGTTACTCACACTTGCCATCTCTCAGAGTCCTTTATGCTTACACTTGGAGAAAAGCCACATGAAGACATTGGGAACCACATGTGATCCCTCTCAATTGTTCTCTCTCTCTGTAATTGCTTTTTTAAAAACTGAAGTTTTGTTTTTTTTTTTTTTGTAGAGACAGAGTCTCACTTTATGGCCCTCGGTAGAGTGCCGTGGCCTCACACAGCTCACAGCAACCTCCAGCTCCTGGGCTTAAGCGATTCTCTTGCCTCAGCCTCCCGAGTAGGTGGGACTACAGGCGCCTGCCATGACGCCCGGCTATTTTTTGTTGTTGTTGTTGTTGTTGTTGTTGCAGTTTGGCCGGGGCTGGGTTTGAACCTGCCACCCTCGGCATGTGGGGCCAGTGCCCTACTCACTGAGCCACAGGTGCCGTTAAACAGGCTTCTTATTTGGTCATCCTTGTGATGTATTGGGGTCCAGTGTGGAATCTGATAACTAGAACAGAAACAATCATGGATTCATTACCAACTTTGGTTTTGGTGCTACAGCTGCTCCTCAGGTCCTTGGTGGGGAGTCAGAAAGAACTCAGTGTGCACAGCAGACCCCTGGAAATAGCCAGCTTGACTTCCTGGCAATTTCCTGTGTTTTTCCACTTTCTGTTCAGGATGAATGAATGCTTAAATGTGGATGCATATCAAAATAAAAGAAATCCATTATGCAAAAATATCTGACAAGGGACTTCTGTCTAAAAGCTGTTCTCAACCTGTGGGTTGCGAACTGTATTAAAGGTCCATGGCATTAGGAAGGGTGAGAACCACTGGTCTAGAATGCATAAAATTCTCTCGAAACTCAGTAAGAAAAAAATACACCTCTTACGATAAAAGATTTACGTAATTGGTCCACTTTACCAAAACAGATAACACATGTAAGTGCAAAGAACAAATTCAGTATTAAAAGTCATTAGGGAAATACAAATTAAAACCAAAACAAGATGCCAGTATACACACATGAATGGCTAGAGTAAAATGACTTACTACACGGGTGTCAGCAAATTTGTGGAACATCTGGAACTCTCATAACTGTGGGGGAAAATGTATAGTAATATAATCTCTTTAGGGAAAATAAGTTGTGTTTTCATAAAAATAGAAATATACACTTATGATAGAGCCATTTAACATCTTACCATAGAGAAGCAAGACAATATGAATGGCATAAGTATTTTTATTAACCAAAAACTATAAGCAAATCAAACATCCATCTCTGATGAGGGGATACATAGGTACTGATATTTTCATACAGTAGTGGGCTAAGTCTCCAAAATAACTATGCTATGTGAAACTCAAATGAAAATTTGCATATTGTTTGATGCCATTAAAATACCCTTGTAGAAAATGTGAATTAATCTCACGTGAGAGAATAGTCCCACATCTCTGCTCTACCTCACATATTACAAACTTATTCCTCCAAGGATCCATGCTTTCCTTTTTTAAACATAGACTTTATTTTTTAGAGAAGTTGTAGATTCACAGAAAAAATTAGCAAAAAACACAAAATGTATGCCTCCTACACATGCATGCATGCACACACACACATACACAGAGCCTACCCCACCATCAGCCTTCCCCAGCACAGTGGTACACTGGAGCCAAAATTGACAGATTGCTACCATCCAAAGTCTGTGGTTTACATTAGGGCCCACTCTTAGTGTTGTAATTTCAATGGGTTTTAAAAATTTATAATCATTTGCATCCTTCATTATAGTAGCATAGGAAATAGATTCACTCTATGCAAGTCACCTGTTCCCTATTCTTTTCTCTGTGACCTTTCATCTGTCCCTATAGAGTGGAAGAATCTACCTTCATCCATTCTGGAAAGTAAATTGGCTTAATGCACCAGAGGTGACAGTGAGAACACTCCGAGTTTACTCCTCGCAATGCCTAGAATATTTGTACTGTTTGTCTTGCCCGTCAAAATTTCATGCTAGTACATAAGAGATCAAGTGGATCAGACCTAAACCCCGCTGAGACATCCCAGAACTGGCTGACCACCTGTGAAGCTCTGAAAAATGAGCACAGATGTTTAGTGAAGAGCCCAACTACAGGATCCACCCAGCTGAGTCCTCTCCAATCTACTAAAGTGCAGAACGTCAAGCTACATCAATGGCTACTGGTTTAAGCCACAAAGTCTGGTAGTGTTAGATTACATAGCAACTGTATCTTACCGATACTATCTCTAATACATCATCTCCACATTTGTAAATTGCCTCTATGTAATTCAATTCTCATCAAATGATATTTTAATATGAAATCAATTTCTTTCTTTCTCCTGACTGATATATTGGTGATTGACAAAATTCTTAAGACTCTCCCAGGAAATGCAAATAGTCTGCTACAGTCTTCAACACTATTTATTTTTCCTTACCTAGATCAGTTGCTTTTATAAAACATTTTCATTGTGACTATGGACTTTCATGATCCAATTTCTGTTTATTTATTTTCCTGTAGTAAACTTCAATAGTGCAGTCTATTTAAGCTTTGCTTTTTGATATCCTCATTTTGTACAGCAGGCCATTTTGCATTAGTTCTCTGAGTTTGTCCACACTCCTAAGTGTCACCAGACATATGGAGAACGGGAAGTTGTAGGTTAATTTACTTTTATTTACATAATATTCATTACAAAATTTTACAAAGAAGTGCCAACCACTTAGAGAATATTTTGTAAATATTCTGTAACATTTTATAATGTACACTGTGTAAATAAAAGTACATTTACTTGCGATTTCCCATACTCATTGTGTATGGAGACATTTAGGACACCCTATAGATTAAGGCAAAGGCTTTCTGTCACAGAGAAGACTGGAAATGACTCCAGGTAGTCTTTTTCTTAGAACACACACTGTCTAATCTTTCCATATTTGCAGAAGAACATAGATACCTAGCTCACATTGTATAGTAGATAAATCAAAGTATTTTATGTTGTTTTTTAAAAAGGCAACACGTAAGTGATCTAATTTTCACTATTCATTCATCACAAGTACCAAGAATAAGGACATATCACATTATACACAGAAGTTTAAAATGCAAAATATTCGTAATGGAATAATGTACGTATAACTAATTCTTAGCTAATTTTTTCCACTGGCACTAATGGGTTAATAATTAAGGAAAATGGTTTGAAATGACATAATTTTTTTCTAGTATTTAGAGTCAAGCATTCTATTCAGTGGATATCTCCTGCCTTCAAGAAGTCAATTGAAATATTTCATAAAATGCCATTTGGCTCTTCAGTAATAGCAATCACACTGAAAGAAACTCTAAGATACTTATTCAAGATCTGACTCATCAAAATTTATATATGCAAAGATTTTATTGACCTCAGAGTCAATGGAACTTCAGGCAGAAATTTTGCCTGAGTAAACACACCTAAATCAGGACTCAAATGAATTAATTTAGTGCCCATCTGCAATATAGTTTGGAAATCTTCCAAAATGTAAGTTGAAAGGAGTCTATCTAGTTTCTAAATGTAAACTGAGTTGCTGGCTCTTTCTCTGTAGCAATATAAGGAAAAATACAAATCTCTTGTTAAAGGATGCAGAGATTCTCTAGCATAGAATACCTTTATCCAACAATTAAATTAAATACAATGCTTCAATTTTGGCTTAAAGTTTTGGTTTCTGATGTCATTACAGAGTTTGGTGTCAAAAAGATATTAATTTATGGACAAACTTACAGGTCTAAGAAAAAATAAGAAAATGGAAAATAAATCAGACGCATATGTTAATAGAAAGGGAGTAAGGCTGAGAACAAGTGAAGGGCTCGACAACAGAGTACAAGAACTAGGTGAAATTATATACATTGGAACACAAAGTCTACTCTAGGTCATTGGCATATAGCAGCTAATGAGAGCTAACATTTATTAAATTAAGTTATAAGTCATGCATCTTCTGAGGGCTTTATTTGCATTGATTTATTTAATATTCATTGACCTTATGAATTAGGTAGTATTAATAACCCCAAATGGCAAATGAGAGCACTAAACTAAGAGAGATTCAGAAAATCATCCAAGGACTTATGGGCAGTTAGTATCACAATCAAGATTTAAATGCAGAGCATACGACCACCACAGAGCTCAGGGTCCTTGTGAGCACATATTACTTCCTCTCAAGCATAAGTCTATTTTCGTCAATTGATAAATTAAAGACTGACAGAGAACTAGACTAACTACATCAAATTTATAATATTCATTATTTTCAAACTTCAATATTAATGAGAGATAAGTGGCCTCTGACGGAAAGAAGAAAACAGGAGCTATAAAACTATCTCCTCCTAACTAGGGAACCAGGAGGAAAGAATGACCTAGGGAGAGCCTGTGAGGAAACGTTCCAGTCACTGGAACCAGATCTAGGAAGAAACATGCTGATGACTTTTTAAGAGTAAAAGGAAAAAAAAGTCTATACAACATGACTTCATAAGGATCAAAACTGGTATCTCCAGGTTTTAAATAAATATGACCTTTATGAATTAAGAATTTATGGTATTAGCTGGCTAGAAAATGGGGGATAATCTCATTAACTATATGATTTAAGGAGTATGAACCATAGCTGTCCCAACCCTAAAGGGTTTCCTTTGTAATCAACTTTTCCACATTCATCAGTACTATTCTGTTTTTTTTTTTGAGATAGAGTCTCACTTGTCTCCCAAGGTAGAGTGCCATGGCATCACAGCTCACAGCAACCTCAAACTCTTGGGCTCAAGTGATTCTCTTGCTTCAGTCTCCCGAGTAGCTGGGACTACAGGTGCCCATCACAACGCCCAGCTATTTTTAGAGATGGAGTCTCACTCTTGCTTGGGCTGGTCTGGAACTGGTGAGTTCCAACCATCCACTCACCTTGGCCACTCAGAGTGCTGGGATTGATTACAGATGTAAGCCACCACACCCAGTCACATTAGTATTATTCTGAAACAAAAATGTGTCCAGTTTTTTTCCACAGGAGGAAAAAAAAAAAAAAAACGAAGAAAGAAAAGAAAAGAAATACTTTTGGGAGTTAAAGTTTTCACACTTTTCCAGGAACGCAATATGTTACTGAGATTTCTCAACTTCAACTATGTTTGGTATCAATAAAACTTGAGCTTGAATAAAAATATCTATGATTCATCCAATTATTTTAATTCAGCTTGCCATACTAAACGTCGACAGGGATAGAATTATTTCTTAAGAGTTTTTTAGACACTATGAATCATAAGACAATATTTAATTTAAAATGGTATTAAAAAGAATATGATATTTCTCATTGTACTCAATTTATAAACAGGCTACAAGATGTTCAAGCTGAGCATAAATTTTTAAAGAAGACTTGTTTTTTTATTGTGTGTCTTTAAATTTGAATGTTAATTTTACAACAAAAAATGGACAGTAATGGGGAGAAATAGCAAGAAGTTAATGCTAGTATAACTCTCTACATGTCTTTGGTATGGAGAGATGTGTCTTTGGTATGAAGGGAAAGTATTACCATTGTTAGGGCTGGAGGAAGAAGGCCTGTCTTGGAGAATTTCCTAGGTAAATAAAAATATAGAATATCAAATCAAAAGATATACTTCTCAAGGCTTTTGTTAAAAGCTCTGTTGAAATCTAGAAAGCACAAGGAAAATAATTAAAATTGGTTTCTTCTATTACTGGAAATCCTTCTAATGCCATTACTATATGGTGAAGTAAAGGGTTTGTAGGTTTATAAATACAATGAAATGAAAATCAGATGAGAAAATATTCAATGAGCCTTTTCTGATCCTCCCACGCCCACATAATGTGATATTGACAGAAATCAGTACTGTCCAGAGAAGTGGGTGAATGTAGCCTTAAAAATTAGATCTTTAATGAAGATTTGTATTAGGATATATAAAACTTGGAAAATAACTACTGGTAATGCAAACACACACACACAAAAAAAAGCCAAAAATTGAGCAAATAAGATATCAAAAAACTCATGTGAGGGCGGCGCCTGTGGCTCAAAGGAGTAGGGCGCTGGCCCCATATACCGGAAGTGGTGGTTTCAAACCTGGCACCGGCCAAAAACTGCAAAAAAAAACCTCATGTGAAAATGTAGTTGTGATTCCCATGATTTCAGTAGGATTAATCTTGTTGTCTAGGTTTTAATGGCTGTTATTTCATAGAAAATGTTAAAAGGAAAACTATTAAAAGTTATATGAACAATATTAGGTAAGAAAATATTTGTTACGTGCAGAAGTAGGATTAGAAAGAAAAAAGTTAAGTAATAGGCCTGGAATTACCCCTTCACTTCTGGGAACACCTAAAGTAATGAAAGACCTCATGTTCTCCTGGCAAACATATGAATGACCTTTTTCAGAGTTGTTCAAAATCTTGAAGTTGATAATGGCATTTTACAGAGGAAAGCAAAATTTACCTATGAAAATTTTCAGTAGGATATATCCATTGTCCCTGGCCTATGCATAATGAAACAAAAATGTCTGAGATTGTAAAGCGTAACTGGCTGAACAATGGGAGCAATGAAGCAAAGACAGCACACAATGAGATCTCACAGAAGAGAAATGGCCACCTCGGTGGACCATCCAACTTCATCTGGGGCTCAAAACCTTGCCTGTCTTTCCAAAACTAAAATACATACTAATGTGTAAGAAACGGATACTTTGTTAGTATAATGATTTGTCTTGATTATGAAAATATTTTACCTGCGATGGTGCTCACTCTCTTATCTTACAAATCTATAACATTTCCTTGTTTTTATAAACTTTTTAATATCTCATAAAATACAACATTACATATTATAAAATGTCAGTTAATCTTACCAATAATCTTCTCCCAGTTTTTGCAATTTTAATTGTTGTATTCTCAGGCAAAAGCTTTCAATTCTTTGAGTGATTTCTTCTGTTTTTAAATTCCATATTCTAAAGAATATGATTATGTAATATTTTTTACAAATGTATATATTGTATTTTGACTCATGGGTATGGAAGCAAAAGATTTTAGTCTTTTTCCTGGTCTTCTACCTGTGCCATATACATTATGTAAGTCTTATTCTGGGAAACAGATAAATTGCAAATTTTGACCAATTAAATTATTTTATTATAGTATGTGCCTATTCACAAATGGACCATGTAGTGTGCTGTGATTGAATGACATATTTTTCATCGCATTCAGTGTCCCTGGGTCCTAAGAATGCTATTGTTTTTAATTGTCTGTTTTCATTTACTGATCACTGATACATTCTCTGAAGTATCGATCACTTTAGTACATTCCGACACATCAGGGACTGTATATCAGTTTCATCCTTGTCTTGGAGAAATTTCTCCAATATTTCATCCCATTCTGGACTAGCGTCCCCTCCTAGTTTTTAACCTTGAAGTTCTCTCTGCCACCCCACTGGTAACTGCCCTCATTTGTTTTGAAGAGCCATGTTTTTCAGCATCTTCTTTATTAAAGAGACGTGAGAGGTAAAATTTCTGAGATCTTGAAGCCTTGAAAATATATTTACTTTGCACTTATACTTTATTATGAGTTAAGTTATAAGTTGGCTAAGTTACGGAGTTCGTATTTCTCTTTTACTGTCAGAATTTTTGCAGCATTTTTTCACTTCCTTTCCAGAACAAGTGCTGGTACTAAGACATTTGATGAAACTTTAATTTCCAAATAAACATGTCCCTTATATGTTATTTTTTCACCCTTTCTGAGAGGTTTTAAGGCCTAGTCTTATCTTTATTGTCTAAATATCCTAAAATTATGCTGCAGAATAGCTTTTTTTTTTTCTATATGCCCTTTATTCTGGAAATGTATATGCTTGAAGTCTGGGACACTTGATATGGTACTATAATTATTAGCATATTGATTTTTCTATGACAGTTCTCCATGGCCCCACTAGCAGTCTTCTACTGGACATACCTGTACCTCACTAATCCTCTATACTTACCATTTTTGCTTATATATTTTAACATTTTACAAATATTTCTGACGTATTTGACCTTTAATTCTAATCATGATATTTTACCTTTGAACATGTATTATTATACAGAATTCATTGCTGAAGAAATGGCTTCCAAGCCTATATTTTTTGCAGTAGATTTTTTTTGTGTGTGAAGGTAATAACAATTATTTCTTGATAAAGATATTTATTAAGCAACCATATTTAAAAAACAAATAATGGCTTCTGTCTTAGGTAGGGCTACTATTAAAAAAAACAACCCTCATAGACTAAGTGACTTATAAACACAAAAATTTATTTCTCATTGTTCAGGAGGCTGAAAAGGCCACTACCAGGGCACTAGAAAATTTAAAATCTAGCGAGAGTTTGCTTCCTGGTTCGTTGACCCCATTCTTCTGACAGTGTCCCTGTTAAATCATATAAAAGAATTCCAGGCGGTGCCTGTGGCTCTAAGGAATAGGACTCTGGCCCTATATGCCAGAGGTGGTGGGTTCAAACCTAGCCCTGGCCAAAAACTGCAAAAAAATTTAAAAAAAGAAAAAAAGGGCAAGGACTCCATTCAGAAGAGCTCCACCCTTATGACCTAATTACTTCTCAAACAGCCATCTCCAAACATCATCATATTGAGGGTAAGATTTCAACACATGAATTTTAAGAAGAGTCATTTAGTCAATTCATTTTCACGTCATATTTAAACTTTGAAATATTCCTTGACTTCCAGTTACATTAATTAATTCATTAGCCCACACTTATAAAATATATCTCATTTGCACAATATGTTTTCATCACGTTACTTTCTTATCATAGCTACACTAAACTTTCCTCATCTAAAAAACAAATTTAAAATTCTCACTGCTAAATTAAATAGCCACAGACTTGGTTTACAATCTTACCTTTTGGTACTCTTCTAAAAAATATTCTGGTGAAGATTTTCTATCCAGATGAAGTGGAATGATTTTGAAGCATTTCTTCTTTTTATATTCTCTATGAGATATGGCATGATCTGTTTTTTGAAATTATCTTCAATTTTTATTTATAAATATTAGTTGTCTATTTTTTGAGACTTCAGGAAAAAAAAAAAGAAGTTAACTGATGACTCCCTACTGAACCTCAGAGTCAAAGCATTTTATGATAGACTTACTCTTATCTGACAATGTGAATGTAACATTTTTTGCATTATTATTATTATTATTATTGCTCAATATTTCATTAGCGCGATCGTCTGATTTCTTTTCTGAATGCATTTATCTTCGTTCGTTCTTTACAAGTTTTTTTGTTTCTAGTCCTTATCTTAAACGTTGTTCTTGTTATTAAATTTTAAGCCTTTTTAATTTGTGAAGGCAAAAAGTGGAAACCAAATAAACACATGTATATGTACACAGAAAATAAAAAAAATCTTCTGATTAATTAATACAGATTAATTGAATGTACCATGTGTGTATATGTCTATATAAAATATAGATTACATTTAGTAATATTACTGTTGAAAAATATGTCATTATTATAAATATTAAGTGGTAGATGTTGCAGGAAATATTGAAAATGCTACATGTCAGCATGAGATGTTTATCATATAATTATCAGTTAAATAGTCATATGTTAATATTATTCATAAGAATGTTTAAAAAGAAAGACAAGTGTGTAAAAAATTTTGCTGATGAGGCTATCTGTTAAAGTTATCCTGGTCTGGGCAAAGTGGATGTTCATCAGGTAGAAAAGACAGTTGCTATAAATCAAATCCTGTCAGTATTAGGGACTGGATGTCAGATCATGTTTATCAGACACCGTTATAGACTAAAGCCTGGGTTGTAAGCTAATACAAAAATTAAGTGCAATGTCTTACACACAGCAGGAGCGTAAAAACATACCCCCAGCTGCAGCTAAGAACACTGAGATTCAATTTGACAGCAACAATTAAGCACTGAGACTATTCTGGCTTCCTGCCTGAGGCGTTTTCTGGCTTCCTCTAGGAAATCATTTTTTGTTGTTAATTTCTTCTTTTTTAAATGTTATACTTTTATTTCAAAATATTAGTGGGTACGAATATTCATTTTACATGGAGGAATTGTATAATCCTAAAGTCAGGGCTTTGAGTGTGCCTGTCACCAAAATGGAGTACCTGATAAGTAGGTTTTCATCCCCAATCCCCTCTGAAGCTCCCCTTGTTGAGTTTTGAATGCCCCTTACACGACTTTATGACTCTATGTGCCCATCATTTAGTGCCCACTTATTAGGGAAAACATGAGGTGTTTGTTTTTCCATTCCTGGGATGCTTCACGTAGGAAGCATCTAAGTTCATCCAAGTTGCTGCAAATGATGTTATTTCTGTTGATGGCTGAGTAGTTCCTTTGTGTGTGTGTGTGTGTGTGTGTGTGTACCACATTTCTTTATGCACTCATCAATTGACGGGCACTTAGGTTGATTCCACATGTTTTCAGTTGTGAGATTGGCTGTTGATAAATCCTAAGGAAATAGATGTCTCATATCCATCTCCTTTTTCCTTATTTATATATTTCATGACCTCACATTGCTAAACATACTTATATAGTGTGTGTTTTGGGAATCTGTAAAATATATCATTTATTAGTACATTGTAAAGAGTTATTTAGAATTGCCCTTTGGGGGACCTAGTTTGTTTATAGGTTGCTCAAACTTATTTATGGAATGAGTTCTATTCGCGGTTTCTGCTCCCTTGTCACTTAGGTACCTGCCAACTGATTATAATTCGGCCTTCACTCTCATCACTTCAGGGAGCACGAGGCTGCAGATAGTATCAGTGATCCCCTTTTAGCTAAATTTTTATCTTACTTAATACTACCTGCAGCACTTGGCAAGCTCAACCTTCCTTTTTTCTCAAAGTTGTCCGTTCCGCTGACTCCAGTGATTCTATTCTTAAGCAGCCTTCCTCTGTGGATGCTCTTTCCCAGTTTATTTAATGCAACCTTTTCCCACCATCCATCTTTTTTAGGTTGATCTTCAGGTTATCTCTTGCACTGCTACTGTTTTTATATCTTCACCTTTTCTGGATTATATTATCTGAAAGACACTATCTACTTCCATATCTTCAACTACAAGCTATTACAGTGTGACTTTCAAATCTCTTTTCAGATTTTTGTAGCACTTCTTACTGAAGCCTTGATCCCTTGGCCAGCACCTATAAGAACTTTTAAAATTAAACTTGTCTTTTATATTTCCAGAATCTGTTTTTATTCTTTATATTTCCTACTTAATAAAGATCCGTTGACACAAATCATTATTGATATAATTAATTCACTTTCATTTGGTACCATCTTAGTAGTATTTCTTGTCGACTCAAATAAGTGGCTGAGTCAAAAGTCTCAGTCATGGAGGTTCATTAAGCAAAGCTGAGGACACATCTGGGAAAACACAAACCACAGGCAGAACTGTGGTTATTCTTGTGAAGGAAATTTGGAAGCTTCAGCATTTAAAGAGATAAAGGAAGAAAGAAAAAAACTATAGGAGGTGGGGTGTCTGGCAGTGAGGCAAAATGACTACATGCGTGTGAGGCCCTGGAAATCTACCATTTACATAAAAGAAAGGGAATGTTAGAAATATGTAGATCTCCCGGGGTATGTGGGAAACGTCTGATCCTCTTGTGTCTCCTGTTGTGTTACCTGTAAAGGTAAACTTATAAATCATAATTGGTGTGGAATCAACTATTCTTTAGTCTTAAGAACTAGCCTGTGGATCTAACATTACAATTTTCACATACTTGCTTATGGAAGATCAGTGAGAAATTTCCTTAAGAAATAATCTCTGAGGCTAATTCTTCACAGGTTCCTCAGGATTTTACCTTTCCTTTTGCATAAGGTGTTATGCAAGGTGACAATGAGATCCTGATTTTCATTTATACTTTAAAATATATGTTTTCCTTTCATTTTTATCATCAATTCCAGCCCTCTTTGTGAGCTATTGAAATATTGTACTCATGCCACCTGGAAGAAATACTCAGACCCCACTTTAGGTATAAATCAAATGGTGATTTATTACACCTGCACAGAGGGGTCACCACCCAAAGGGCAAACAGCACTGAAGAAAGGAACAGGGTGATTTTTATGCTCTTTTTGTGCTATGTGGCAAGCCAAGCAAAAACAGAAGCAGAACATGGCTGGTTAGCTCAGAGGTGGGGTTACAGTCAGGGGGCTACAGCACGGCGACTGCATGGCCACTGGCATGGGGACAAACTTGGCTTGGGAAGTCTTGCTTGAGTAAGCTTTTCACCATTGTTTAGCCATTACTAGGGGGTTGGAATAAGTTCTTCCATTGTTTTACCTGTTGCTAGGAGTTTTGGGGAACTCAGGGAACTTCCTTGTACTGAAAATTGTTCTCAGAATTAACCCGGTGGGGGGGGACTCAGGCTGAGAGAGTTAGGCATCTTTAGAGGCCCTTTGGCTGGGTACCACAGCAACAGATTCTAAATTTATTATATTCAACCTAATTTTCATTAGGTGAAAATGTATTTTATGTTTTCTCCAAAATTTTTATATTTTCCCCAGTTTTGTTAATTTTCTTGCAAGTTCTAGATCATTATTTGGCTCAATGCTGGATGCTGAAATGCTTACAGTTGTTCCCTCACAATAAGAGTAAAATTGTGTCTATCATATCATAACTACATGAAGAGACTTCGATGGACCGCAGCCCATCTTTTTGCCGTTCTTTAATTACACTCTGCTCCCGGGATATATGGAACATTAGAATTATCTGGGAAGAAGGGAATATTCTCAATATTCTCTCTTTTATGAAGTCACCTCTACTTCATATTCCTCATTTTTCTCATTTATGCTTGCCAGTTGCCGACAGCTTTGCCCAAATGATTTTTTACAGAAGCAATTGTGGAGTCAGAATTTGGTTTGGAGGTCTTTGAAAACCAATTAAAAAAAAAAAAAAAAGTTGCTCATGACAGGACGGAAACATCTTCTCCCTTATTTCCTATGCCCTCATAAAATAAATGGTACTTTTTAAGCCACATGAGATTCAAGATGGACATTGAAGATGAAAATCCTCTTTGATGAAAATATGCCATTTAGAGATAAAGGCACAAGAATCAGGACTGCAGTGAAAGTTCATAGAAGAAACAGGAGTTTCTCCTGGGAGAAGATTTAGACTTACACAGCCCCAAGAAAGAAGTCAAAAACAAACTGGTTCAAAGTGATGCTTTTGCACTTTGTGTGTCTGGACCTCATCTAATGGTTTGCTTCAGAGAAACAGACCTGCTTGCCCTCATGGGAAGCAGATAAGTAGAAATAATGGCCTGTTTGGGTCAAAGCCAAACTGTGAGACAAAAATCAAAATTGAAGGAAAAACTCACCTGTTTTTATAGGTGACACACAACAGTGTCCAAATGAGGCTGATCTGGTGAGAACTGCAAGCTCACTGGTCGGTGAAGTCAAAACCAAATCCAAGTTTATGGCATCTGTGTCAGCGTTCTACCTTGTGACTACCCTTATGAAAAATAATACTGTTAAACAACACAACACAAAGCAAGGGCATAAAATCATGCAGAAGCGGATGAAAGATATGGCCTATTTCCACCCAAGATGTTAAATAGGAACCAACACTGAAATTGTAGTATCAAACTGAGATTAGAAAGCTAAGGAGCCTTACACCAAGGGAGTAACCTACCATGCCAGCACAGATTTATCAAGACCTTAGCAGAAGTACACAGGAGACATCCTAAGCATAGTGGACTGTCTCTGGGGACACACAGCACAAACTTTGTTTCACTGTGGCCTTCAGGAAGACCAAGTCTATACAAATGAGAACAAAAATGGAGGCTATTGATTCAGAGTTCTCTATACCACAGGCTCAGCCACCACCACTGTGCTTTGCAGAGATGCAAACCTAGTCAAGTAAGTGGAAAAACTTTATACTAAAGAAGGGAGGAGAGAGACAAGATGGCGGACTGAAGCCAGCTTTCAACAAAGGCTCCCGTCCAGAAGGAGAGTTAAGGGACAGGAATTTAGTAAGTATCCTGGTGGACTTGAGCCTCACCAAGAGAGAAGGCTGAAGAACGCACATCAACACCGCTGAGGCAAGTTGTGATCACAAGGACGCAAACAAAAGGTACAAAATCCACCACCAAGCGGACGGGAGTCCCCCTCCCCCATGAGACCGGCTCTGTAGCCCCACAATTGAACAAGTGGGCAGAAATTAAAGCCCCTCCCACTACACTCCACGGGAGAGACCTTCTAAAAACTGGACCTACCTCCCCTACTGGGGTGCCGTGGCGTTCTCCTGCCGGACATAGGGCTGAATAAAACTTTGGGAATCCTTTGCCGGCAACCCTGAATCCCCGGCGCTCCCCTCCCGCCCACTGAGGTCTGGAGGCCTGTCCCCCAGGACTTCGGATCCTTGGGTGATTTCTCAAGGGGAGTGGACAGTCCCCGAGTTGCGTCTGGTCAGCATTGACTCTGAGGCGCGCCGAGTGAGGAGAGGGCACCGGGCTGAGGGGGAGTCACGCCTCGCGGCACTTCCCTGCGGTGCAGTGCACCAACCCTCCCCGGGCATACGGGGCCCAAGACTGAATCAGACTCTGGCCTCCCCGCTGAGAGCTGAGAACCCCTACTCTCACTCGGGGTCTGAGGGCCTATCCCCCAGGAGTTCGGCTCCTTGGGTGATTTCTCGAGGGGAGTGCACAGTGCCTGAGCTGCGTCAGGTCAGCGCTGACTCTGGGATACGTGAGCGAGGAGAGGGCACTCCGCTGAGGGGAAATCAAGCCTTGGCGGCACTTCCCTGCAGTACAGTGCAGGAGCCCTCCCCGGGCACAAGACTGAATAAGACTCTGGCCTCCCCGCTGAGAGCTGAGAGCCCCTACTCTCACTCGGGGTCTGAGGGCCTATCCCTCCGGAGTTCGGCTCCTTGGGTGATTTCTCGAGGGGAGTGCACAGTGCCGGAGCTGCGTCAGGTCAGCGCTGACTCTGGGATACGTGAGCGAGGAGAGGGCACTCTGCTGAGGGGAAATCAAGCCTTGGCGGCACTTCCCTGCGGTGCAGTGCAGGAGCCCTCCCCGGGCGGTAGTATTGCGTGAAACTGAATGAAACTCTAGCTTCCCCCCGCCCCACTCCCAATCCGGGTCTGGGCGCCCATCCCCCAAGAGTTCTGATTCTTGGGGGATCTCTTAAGGGGTGTGGACCCAGCACAAACTGCGGCCGCTCAGTGCTGACTCTGGGGCGCGGGACAGAGGAGAAAAGGGTCGCCTGAGTGCCCACACCAGAGCAGCAGTTCCCTGGAGGTAGATCAACAGCCGTTTTTTCTTTAACGGCAGAACGCTCACTTCTGGATATTCTGAGGCCACACCCCCTGTCTCCCTGGGCAACCAGAGGAGGCCACCTGTGTCACGACTCACAAACCCAGAAGCCTCCAGGGCGGGGCCGACCCAGAGAGGTGTTCAGACGCAATTCTCCAGCAGCAAAGACGTTTGAACTCAAAACAGCCCGTCTCCTGTAGGCGACGACAGGAACAGAGACAGAACCTCACAAAGTTGTCTGTTCTGTTCTGTTCTGTTAGCAGCATCCATCAGGGACGGGGCTAAGCCTGAGTGAACACCTCCTTCCCATCACCTGCATCAAACACTCAAAGATGTCAGGCCCCATCTCCTCCTGCTAGATAGCGGCAGTCTGCGGGGGCCTGGCAGACTTCCTCGCGATTCAGGCAGGTGCAAACCCCTGGAGTGTCTGTTCACTGCAGGCAACTGGGTTAGCCATCTGCAGAGATACCAGTGACTGGGTCCGACGGAGGGGCAAAGTGGGGAAGGAGACGTCAACCTTCCCAGACTGCTCTGTTTGCGGGGTGGCTCCTCCTGACTCCACGCTGCACTGGAGTGAGCTGTCTCAGAGGAGTCACCAGGCCCCTGTGATCCAGTTCCCAGAGACCTCTTGAACCCTTCCACCTGAGACAAGTGCCGATTGAGACAGTTGATTCGGACCTTTTGAACTGGGCTAATAGACTGAGGACTTTTCAGGTGGTGCCCTGGGTGTGCGATTGTAGGAAGGTTTGATTCTCCTTTTCCAACTGGGGCCAGAGGTGGGCAGGCGGGGTGACTTAATTGCTGATTTTTCCACACAGCTGAGACTTCAAGCCAGAGTAGAAGTTGCAATAGGATAGAACAGAAACCAGCTGAAAACAAGACAGAACCACTTTGCTCCACCACACCAGACAGGGCCCCAGTTTCTCAGGCCACAACACTGTACGGGCCCTCGATAAAACCCCAGGGGAAAAACCAAAGGGAGTAAACCATGGGGCGGAATCAGCGGAAAAACTCTGGTAACATGAATAACCAGAATAGATCAACCCCCCCAAGAAAAGATACGGCAGATGTGATTGAAGATCCCATTCATAAACAACTGGCTGAGATGTCAGAAGTCGAATTCAGAATTTGGTTTGCAGACAAGATTAATAAAATGGAATTAGGAATTCGTGGAGAAATTCAAAAACTGTCTCAAGAATTTAACGAATTTAAAGACAAAACCACCAAAGACTTAGACACACTGAAACAAGAACTTACAGCCCTCAAAGATATGAAAAATACAGTAGAATCCCTCAGTAACAGAATGGAGCAAGCAGAAGAAAGGATTTCTGACATTGAAGATAAAGTCTTCGAACGCTCCCAATCTCTCAAAGAGGAAGAGAAATGGAGAGCAAAAACGGATCACTCACTCAGAGAGCTCTCAGATAATTCGAAAAAACATAACATAAGGGTTATAGGAATTTCGGAGGCTGATGACGTGGCAGCCAAGGGCACAGAGGCCCTTCTACATGAAATTATGAAAGAAAATTTTCCAGACATGCCTAGAGAATCTGAAATTCAGATAGCAGACAGCTTCAGAACCCCAGCACGATTCAACCCCAAAAAGCCATCTCCCAGACATATCATAATTAGCTTCACTAAAGTTAACATGAAAGAGAAGATTCTCAAAGCAGCCCGGCGAAAGAAAACTATAACGTACAAAGGTAAGAATATTAGAATAACTGCAGATCTCTCTGCTGAAACTTTTCAAGCAAGAAGAGGCTGGTCATCAACTTTTAATCTCCTAAAGCAAAAAAACTTTCAACCCAGGATCTTGTATCCAGCTAAACTGAGTTTCATCTATGATGGAGAAATTAAATACTTCAATGACATTCATATGTTGAAAAAATTTGCCATAAGTAAACCAGCTCTTCAGGATGTTCTCAGACCTATCCTCCACAATGACCAACCCAATCCTATACCACAAAAGTAAACTCACTCAGAAACTTCGGATCAAACTCCAACTTCCACACTGGCGAAAGGATTAAAAATGTCCACTGGACCTTTGAAAAACTCGATACCCAAAATTCCACCAGACTTATCCTTACTCTCCATCAATGTGAATGGCTTAAACTGTCCTCTAAAGAGGCATAGGTTAGCTGACTGGATACAAAAACTTAAGCCAGATATTTGTTGCATACAAGAGTCACATCTCAACTTAAAAGACAAATACAGACTCAGGGTGAAAGGATGGTCATCCATATTTCAGGCAAATGGTAATCAGAAAAAAGCAGGTGTTGCAATTTTATTTGCAGATACAGTAGGCTTTAAACCATCAAAAGTAAGGAAAGACAAGAATGGTCACTTCATATTTGTTAAGGGTAATACTCAATATGACGAGATCTCAATTATTAATATCTATGCACCCAACCAGAATGCACCTCAATTTATAAGAGAAACTCTAACAGACATGAGTAACTTGATTTCCTCCAGCTCCATAATCGTTGGAGATTTCAACACTCCCTTGGCAGTGTTGGATCGATCCTCCAGAAAGAAGCTGAGCAAAGAAATCTTAGATTTAAACCTAACCATCCAATATTTAGATTTAGCAGACATCTACAGAACATTTCATCCCAACAAAACTGAATACACATACTTCTCATCAGCCCACGGAACTTACTCCAAAATTGATCACATTTTAGGTCACAAGTCTAACCTCAGTAAATTTAAAGGAATAGAAATTATTCCGTGCATCTTCTCGGACCATCATGGAATAAAACTTGAATTGAGTAACAACAGGAATCTGCATACCCATACAAAAACATGGAAGTTAAATAACCTTATGCTGAATGATAGCTGGGTCAGAGATGAGATTAAGAAAGAAATCACCAATTTTTTGGAACAAAATGACAATGAAGACACAAGCTATCAGAACCTCTGGGACACTGCAAAGGCAGTTCTAAGAGGGAAATTTATAGCACTGCAAGCCTTCCTCAAGAGAACGGAAAGAGAGGAAGTTAACAACTTAATGGGACATCTCACGCAACTGGAAAAGGAAGAACATTCCAACCCCAAACCCAGTAGAAGAAAAGAAATAACCAAAATTAGAGCAGAATTAAATGAAATTGAAAACAAAAGAATAATACAACAGATCAATAAATCAAAAAGCTGGTTTTTTGAAAAGGTCAATAAAATAGATAAACCTCTGGCCAACCTAATCAGGAAAAAAAGAGTAAAATCTCTAATATCATCAATCAGAAACAACAAAGACAAAATAACCACAGACTCATCAGAAATCCAAAAAATCCTTAATGAATATTACAAGAAACTTTATTCTCAGAAATATGAAAATCTGAAGGAAATAGACCGATACTTGGAAGCACGCCACCTTCCAAGACTTAACCAGAATCAAGTGGAAATGTTGAACAGACCCATATCAAGTTCAGAAATAGCATCAACTATACAAAACCTCCCTAAAAAGAAAAGCCCGGGACCAGATGGTTTCACGTCAGAATTCTACCAAACCTTTAAAGAGGAATTAGTACCTATATTACTCAACCTGTTCCAAAATGTAGAAAAAGAAGGAAGACTACCCAACACGTTCTATGAAGCAAATATCACCCTGATCCCCAAACCAGGAAAAGACCCAACAAGAAAAGAAAATTATAGACCAATATCACTAATGAATATAGATGCAAAAATATTCAACAAGATCCTAACAAACAGAATCCAGCAACACATCAAACAAATTATACATCATGACCAAGTTGGTTTTATCCCAGGGTCTCAAGGCTGGTTCAATATACGTAAATCTATAAATGTAATTCAGCACATAAACAAATTAAAAAACAAAGACCATATGATTCTCTCAATTGATGCAGAAAAAGCTTTTGATAATATCCAGCATCCCTTCATGATCAGAACACTCAAGAAAATTGGTCTAGAAGGGACTTTTCTTAAACTGATAGAGGCTATCTACAGCAAACCCACAGCCAATATCATATTGAATGGAGTTAAATTGGAATCATTTCCACTCAGATCAGGAACCAGACAAGGCTGCCCATTGTCTCCATTGCTTTTCAACATTGTAATGGAAGTTTTAGCCACCGCAATTAGGGAAGAAAAGGCGATCAAGGGTATCCATATAGGGTCAGAAGAGATCAAACTCTCGCTCTTCGCAGATGATATGATTGTGTATCTGGAAAACACTAGGGACTCTACTACAAAACTCCTAGAAGTGATCAAGGAATACAGCAGCGTCTCAGGTTACAAAATCAACATTCATAAATCGGTAGCCTTTATATACACCAACAACAGTCAAATTGAAAAAGCAGTTAAGGACTCTATCCCATTCACAGTAGTGCCAAAGAAGATGAAATATTTGGGAATTTACCTAACAAAAGACGTGAAAGATCTCTATAAAGAGAACTATGAAACTCTAAGAAAAGAAATAGCTGAAAATGTTAACAAATGGAAAAACATACCATGCTCATGGCTAGGAAGAATCAACATTATCAAAATGTCCATACTACCCAAAGCAATATATACTTTCAACGCACTCCCTATTAAAGCTCCACTGTCATATTTTAAAGATCTTGAAAAAACATTACTTCGTTTTATATGGAATCAGAAAAAACCTCGAATAGCCAAGACATTACTCAGAAATAAAAACAAAACAGGAGGAATCACACTACCAGACCTCAGACTTTACTACAAATCGATAGTGATCAAAACAGCATGGTATTGGCACAAAAACAGAGAAGTAGATATCTGGAATAGAATAGAGAACCAAGAGATGAATCCAGCTACTTACCGCTATTTGATTTTTGACAAGCCAATTAAAAACATTCAGTGGGGAAAAGATTCCCTATTTAACAAATGGTGCTGGGTGAACTGGCTGGCAACCTGCAGAAGACTGAAATTAGACCCACACCTTTCACCATTAACTAAGATAGACTCTCATTGGATTAAAGATTTAAACTTAAGACATGAAACTATAAAAATACTAGAGGAGAATGCAGGGAAAACCCTTGAAGAAATTGGTCTGGGTGAGTATTTCATGAGGAGAACCCCCCGGGCAATTGAAGCAGCTTCAAAAATACACTACTGGGACTTGATCAAACTAAAAAGCTTCTGCACAGCTAAGAACACAGTAAGCAGAGCAAGCAGACAGCCCTCAGAATGGGAGAAGATATTTGCAGGGTATAACTCTGACAAAGGTTTAATAACCAGAATCCACAGAGAACTCAAACGCATCAGCAAGAAAAAAACAAGGGATCCCATCGCAGGCTGGGCAAGGGATTTAAAGAGAAACTTCTCTGAAGAAGACAGGCGCACGGCCTTCAGACATATGAAAAAATGCTCATCATCTTTAATCATCAGAGAAATGCAAATCAAAACTACTTTGAGATATCATCTAACTCCAATGAGACTAGCCTATATCACAAAATCTCAAGACCAGAGATGTTGGCGTGGATGCGGAGAAAAGGGAACACTTCTGCACTGCTGGTGGGAATGCAAATTAATACATTCCTTTTGGAGGGATATATGGAGAACACTCAGAGATCTAAAAATAGATCTGCCATTCAATCCTGTAATTCCTCTGCTGGGCATATACCCAGAAGACCAAAAATCACAACATAACAAAGATATTTGTACCAGAATGTTTATTGCAGCCCAATTCATAATTGCTAAGTCATGGAAAAAGCCGAAGTGCCCATCGATCCACGAATGGATTAATAAATTGTGGTATATGTATACCATGGAATACTATGCAGCCTTAAAGAAAGATGGAGACTTTACCTCTTTCATGTTTACATGGATGGAGCTGGAACATATTCTTCTTAGTAAAGTATCCCAAGAATGGAAGAAAAAATATCCAATGTACACAGCCCTACTATGAAACTAATTTGGGACTCTCACATGAAAGCTATAACCCAGCTACAACTTAACAATAGGGGGAAGTGGGAAAGGAGGGGGTGGGTAGAGGGAGGGGAATCGGTGGGATCACACCTGTGGTGCATATTACAGGGGTATTTGCGAAACTTGTTAAATGTAGAATATAAATGTTTTGGCACAGTAACTGAGATAACGCCGGAAAGGCTATGTTAACCACTGGGATAAAAATGTGTCAAATGGTTTATGAAGTGAGTGTATGATGCCCCATAATCATATCATTGTATACACTTATGATTTAATAAAAAAATTAAAAAAAAAAAAAAAAAAAAAAAAAAAAAAAAAAAAAATAAAGAAGGGAGGGCCTCAGCGTGCTCTATTTGGAGGTTGTCAGGGTGGCAATGTGGTGTCTTATGTGATTGGGTTTGATTCCACACTTGACTCTTCCCAGTTCATCCCGATCTGAAAGTGGGGGCACAAAATATGGAAGTTGGGAGTTGTTTCTCAAGTCCTGACCATCTGAACTCATTGCTACGAAGATTTTGGGTTGACTTCCAGGGCCAGTTACTGCAGAGATTATAGTCAGAGTCACATGACAATCTCTGTTCTGGCCTTCTTACATTTGGAATTTAGTTTCACAATCCTTGGTCCTAAAAGACATTGTCATGCGGCTAGTGCCATAACCTGGACTTTTATAGGAAATTCCTCTTTTCTGTTCTATGAATTCAGTCACACCTAATAATTAGGAGTTGTGGAGTAGTACGTAGTAATAAAAGTGAGTTCCAGGTGTATTCTACTGGCTATGAGTTCCACAGGCAATAGTGATGCTGTTTAGAATAAATGACCACATAAATTCATGAACAGAAGTTGAAGCAGAAGCATTTGGGCAGAGAAGACTATTGAATCTAACTTATGAATCTATTCCTTCCTTTCCTTGTTGGAAGAATGTCAATGTAACCAACTCACTTTGGGTGCTGCATTACTATCAGCTTTCCATGTATTATGTTGGTGTCAGTATAATACGAGAAACCATGGTTAAGCTAGTGATGTTTTTCTTCTTTGGATCACAGCAATTCCAGGTGAGATCAAGGTAAAAGTGAAGAATAAAAGACAAAGAACTAGATAAAGTGCCATTTGTTCACTTAACCTGTTTGTGCTCTTGAAGATGCATCAACACCACTTCTACTCGAGAAAAAATAAAGGTTCTCAGGTCTAATCGTATGATTCAGTGGGCTAGATAACTTGTAGTACATGATGGAAAACTCGGGATATGTAGTCATTTAGATATCCATAATTATACATCTGTCTCTATTAGAAACCAATAAGATATAAGGACCGCATCTTTCTTTTGTTTTATTTACTTTTCTCCCCAGATCAAAATTATTTTCCCTACAATTCTATATATGCCTTATTTTTCAATGACATAAACACAGCCAAAATCCATCAACAAATTAAAATGAATTTATTTATTTTTCTTATTCTTACATTTTGGATATTGAAAGTCCTAGATACTATCTTTTATCAAACAATTTACAAACACTTTTGTTCAATCATTACCTCACATACTGGCTTGACATTCATTTCTCACATCATATAAATTTGTTTTTCACCCTTCAAAAGAAACATTGTCTCTGAGATTACAACCAAACACTGAGCTGTTAAGAGGCAAGGGACTAGGGTCTTCATTATAAATTGATGTGCACTGTTAACTTGCCCTCAGGCCTTTTCTGTTTTCACTTTACCATTTCTTTCTTGGTTTCTTTGTCCTTAGTCTTGCCTCCTTCTTAATTTATATCTGCTTTTAGATCTCTTTTCTAAGTTGGAGAACCTACTTTCTGGTTTTTCCACTTATACATATCAAAGGCATTTACATCAACTAGTCAACGATGTGTCTAAGCCTGTGACAAATAACCGGCCATAGCAAAAGCTTAGATCACTCTATCCCACTTCTCCCAAACACAATAAATTATTAAGTTAATTGTCTAACCTTTAATAACCTTTAAATCTAAGTTTTTACTTCTCCGCTATTAGTATTTTTCTTAACTCATTATATTGTTTCTTAGAGATTATCTTAGAGCCTTGGAAGAATTGTTTTTGGCCCTTGGTCAAGCTATGGTTTATTCTATTATTACCTATATAACCATAGAAATCTTTCTAAAGAACAAATACAGTTCAGCTACCTCCTTCTAACAATAAGCTGACTGCAGATTCCTACTAAATTCCTAGGGTGATCTTAAAATTATGAGTTTAGCATATGACAAGGGTACAAGTCAAATCTGTCAAGTATAGAGCATAGAAGTTTTAGCACAATAATCAAGTAAATGAGGTGAAAGCTTTGTTGATTGGTTTGATCTAACCACGTCAGATTGTGTAAAAAAAAAATCAGCACATTGTACCCCACATATGCATGAATGTATTCTGATCTATGTGTATTTGACTTAATAAAAAAATAAATTAAAAATATGAGTTTAACATATTCCTTTCATGAATAAAAATAAATATAACAATAACTCACAAGATATTGATCTGCAGAATATATGAACAAAGATCTCCTGGAGTAATTTGATTATTCCAGTATGTATATAATTTTTTATGGGTCCCTCCTAGTACATGAGAGTAAAATTGAGAAAAATAAGAAAAGTCTTAGTTTAGTAGCACATCTGTGCATACTAGTTTTACCATGTTACTGCTTTTAAAAGAGCGCCCCCTGTATAAGTAAAAACTAACTATTGGGCAGCGCCTGTGGCTCAGTGAGCAGGGCGCCGGCCCCATATGCCGAGGGTGGCGGGTTCAAACCCAGCCCCGGCCAAACTGCAACAAAAAAATAGCCGGGCGTTGTGGCGGGCGCCTGTAGTCCCAGCTACTCGGGAGGCTGTGGCAGGAGAATGGCCTAAGCCCAGGAGTTGGAGGTTGCGTGAGCTGTGTGATGCCATGGCACTCTACAGAGGGCAATAAAGTGAAACTCTGTCTCTACAAAAAAAAAAAAAAAAAAAAAAAACTAACTATTTATTTT
Source organism: Nycticebus coucang (assembly GCF_027406575.1). NCBI lineage: Eukaryota > Metazoa > Chordata > Mammalia > Primates > Lorisidae > Nycticebus > Nycticebus coucang. The sequence continues at coordinate 180,506,414 of NC_069780.1, forward strand.
CTAGGTTATATTAAATAACTTTGGATGTTGACTAAAGGTAACAAAAATGCCCAGGATACAGATTCATAATAAAAACACATAATGAATAAAAAACATTTACCCATATTGTTTTACTATTGATGGATATATTTCATACATTAATATCTTAATATCCTAAAGTCACATCGTAAGAAACAGCTATATATCAGTAATTTTCCAAAATATTATTTGCTACTCAACCAACAAAATACCCAGTTGATCTGAAGTTTTGGTTCTTCAGTGACATAGATCACATTGGATTTATTTATTTTTTATTTTATTTTTTATTTTTTATTTTTTGCAGTTTTGGCCAGGTCTGGGTTTGAACCCGCCACCCCTGGTATATGTTTTTTTGCCCTTGGTCAAGCTATGGTTTACTTGACTCCCTACTCCTTGAACCACAGGTGCCACCCCCACATTGGATTTATCAAAGCAAATATGGGACTTTGAATCTTGCTTAGGAGCCTAAACTAAACCAATTCCTAGTGTAAGATTTAAAAGGTAAATAAATAAACTCAAATTGATAAGAAAAGACATTTTCTATAATGAAAAGGTGGTCAAAAACCTCAAACAGACAAATAAAAGTAGAAGAAAGCAAATGTGAAAATAAATTACTGCTAATAGAAGACAACCTGCAAAGTAAATACACAATGAAACATGTTTCATTTATTTCTCTGGCATGATTTAAAAATGCTAAATGTTTAATGCATTAACATTGAATAGAAATTGGAGGAAATTTTTGAGATGTTGCTATATGACTCAAGAACAATAAATAAGGAGTTGTTGAAGGTAGGACACAATCTCTGCTAAGAAAGTAGTAGTTTTAGTAAATTAAATAAAAATTACTGTTGTTAGGTATCTCATTTATTTAGCTCTAATAATTTTGTTTTTTTTTTTAAAGTCCATTTCAGAAGAGAATGGTTTTGAACAACTATTAATCTGACCATAAAGGAATGAAATGCTTGGCATTTAGAGTAAAGAATGGTGATTGTTTTCAAGAAAAGCCTAAATTGTGTAGCTTTATCTGTAGACTAACTGTAGGAAAAAATTACTAAATAAAACATAAAGCAAAAATATTTCAACCAGCTCAGATCAGAGGGTCTCAATATTGATATTGATAGTTCTCCCTTTGAATTTTAAATAGCTTGCAGAAATACAAAATATTGTCTGTAACTACTATAAATATATCCATGCACATAAACTTAAAAACCTGGAGGAAATTGACAAATTCCTGGAAAAAACAAAGGCTCAATCAGGAAGAAATAGAACTCCTGAACAGATCAATTATGAGCAACAAAATTAAAGCAGTAATAAAAATTCTTCAACAAAATAAAGTTCAGAAGAAGATGGTTTCACAGCTGAATTTTATCAGACTTATAAAGAAAAACTGGTACCTATACTGTGGAAATTATTTCATAATATCCAGAAGGAAGGAGTTGTCTTCAGCTCATTCTAAGAAGCCAATATCATCTTGAGCTAGGAAGAGACACAACAAAAAAATAAAACTGTAGACCAATATTCCTTCTGAATATAGAAGCAAAAATCCTCAATAAAATTCTAGCAAACCAAATACAGCAACATATCAAAATAATAATTCACCACAATCAAGTGGGCTTCATCCCAAGGATGCAAGAATATTTCAACATATGTAAAACAATGGCCACATAAACGGAAGCCAAAACGAAGATCATGTAATCATTTGAATAAATGCAGAAAAAGCACTTAACAAAATCCAGCATTATTTTACCATGCATGATAACAATTCTTTTTTTTTTTTTTTTCCAAATAAAATGATTTATTCAGGGTCATTAATACAATCAGACTTAAGAAGAGTTTTGACATTAATGCCTTTTATTAAGTCTTTTTTTTTTATCAGAAGAAGTACATTTAATAGTGAAATTTTCAGGTACATTTTTGTTTCATCCTAAAAATTTTATAGCTTGTTATTCAGTTTTAAGTTTAAAAATTTTTTTCATTATGATTTATTCTTTAACCTATGGAGTTTCTTGTTATCCTTTTTTTTTTTTTTATTGTTGGGGATTCATTGAGGGGTACAATAAGCCAGGTTACATTGATTGAAATTGTTAGGCAAAGTCCCTCTTGCAATCATGTCTTGCCCCCATAAAGTGTGACACACACCAAGACCCCACCCCCCTCCCTCCCCATAACCTTAATTGTCATTAATTGTCCTCATATCAAAATTGAGTACATATGATTCATGCTTCTCCATTCTTGTGATGCTTTACTAAGAATAATGTCTTCCACTTCCATCCAGGTCATGATAACAATTCTTAACAAAACAGGCATATAGAGAACATATTTTGAAAATTGTAAAAGCCACATACGACTAGGGAAAAGTTGAAACCATTCCCTTTCAAAACTGGAACAAGACAAGTGTGCCCACTGTCACCACTTCTATTGACTACAGCGCTGGATGTCCTAGCCTGAGCAATCAGACAAGGGGGGAAAATTAAGGACACCAAGTGGACAAAGAGGTGGTCGAACTATCATTCTTTGTGGATGATATAATCTTATATATAGAAAACCCCTGAGATTTCACCAAGAGACTCCTGGAATTGACTAATAAATTCAGCAGAGTCTCAGATAACAAAATCAATGTACACGAATCAATTTATTCCTATCTAACAGTAGTTAAGGTGAAAATTGTATCAAAGACTCAGTGCCTCTCACAATAGCTACAAAGAAAGTAAACATACCTAGGAATATATTTAACAAAAGAGGTGAAAGATCTCTACAAAGAAAACTGCAATTAACTCAGGAAGGAAATTGCAGATGATATAAACAAATGGACTAACACATGGTCATGGATTGGCATAATCGACATTGTTGAAATTGCTTATCAATGTAGCTTAAAAGTCTATTCAACGTATCTCTTTTCTTTTTCTTTAACTGATGGGATCTCTCTATATTGTCCAAGCTGGCCTGGAAGTCCTGCACTCAAGCAGTCTTCCTGACACAGCTTCCTAAGTAGGCTGGGACTAGAGGGGCACTCCACCAGGCCAGGCTATCATTTTTTAAAATAACCGAGATACAATAGTTTGCATTATCAAATCATTTTGGAGCATAGTATATTAAAATCCACTTAAAAATTTACAATGAACATTAATAAAAATAAGTACCTAAGAAATCTTGGAATGAATATGGACACCCTTTCAGGCTTACTTAACTCTGCACCTTCTCAATATATTCGATAATTTTAAACTTTTTATTTTTCTGTGTTTCACCTAAATTAGCCATTCTTGAAATATAGATGTTGTATTCAGAGCCATTAACATATAATAGGTAAGTTTTCTTTTTCTTCTTTAGGTTTTGAAAGGCTATGAATTGTATTGCATCACGATTATGTAAAATAGGACATTTTCAATCAAATCAGTGTCAGAGTAATGGTCCCTTTTTGTCTGAGGATTTTCATCTATGTTTGCATGTATTGATTTTGAGAATATCCTCAAACGCAATTTTTTCACACATGTAGTAGTCCGGATTTCAGCACAAAGATTTTATGAATGCTGTAGCTACTGAATATAATTTTGTGACAATGTACAATCCATTGCACAAAGATTTTTAACTTCTAGGCAATAGAATCGATTATAAAATGAATGTGAAATTTCAAAATGCCTCACATCCATTGTAGTGAAGATTCAGTTTAAGGCAACTGGGTTTTTAACTCAGCTGAGTAGCCTGTATACAAATCTCAAAACGGTTATTACTTTGGAGCTTATGGAATACATAAGTAGCAAATTTGTTATGGTAGTTTCTCCAAAGTACACCTTTTCAAAAACATAAAAGTACAATTCAGCACATATCCAGAAGTATTTTAATGAAAAATATGAAGTGTAAAATCAGCAAATATTTTATTTTGATGAAGATAAAAGGCATACAGTTTAAAAATGCACCCATCTAGTGCCTCAATCACAATGAGTCTGTTCTTTAAAGTTAAACTTCTATCCACACAGCTTTTTACCACAATAATATGGTAAAAACCAATTATGTAACACTACTGATTATTTCTTTTTGTGTGTGGTGATCTCTTTCCACATTAAAAAAACATGAGGCTTTCAATGCCATATATAAATAAAACGGTTAACTGTTACAAGAAATAAAAATATAAGGCACATTGCTTCAAGCAAAAATATGTTACTATAGTTTTACTCAAAATATTCAGGTTATGGTAGTTAATGCTCCACAGGTATTTTTATTTTTTTTTTTAGTTTAAATATACTTTAGTTCAATTATTCTTATTTTTAAACGTCAACTTCTCACCTGGTTGCAATTCATGCTAATCTGGTTAGAAATGTATTTATTTGTAACTTTGATATTAGAAATAATCATATATATATGTATATATATGCCACTAAAAATAGTTTCATTAAAATAGAAAGGTAATCTTGGTAATCTTGCTGGCCTTAAACTTGCACGTTATTGCAGTTAAGACACATGAAGTAAAATTGCATAATATAATGAAATTTGATCTTTTTACATTGAAAAAGGCGCTGAGTAGTTTTCTAAATAAAAGTGTATATGTTTTCCTCTTGTCTTATAAAGAAATTTTGAAGCATGTTATTTTGCTGTGATTTAAGAATTTGTTTATGCTAACACAATATATGAAATGATAAAGACATCTACAAATTTATCACCAAATACAGTATTTTTTTTTTCATAGAAGTTGCATTACCTTTAAATAGCAAGCATAGGTTACAGCGAAGTGGCATGTTTTCATCCTCATTTAGAAAGATCTTGTACATTAATGGTGAAAATGAGTTTTCTTAATTATGAAACTTTACATTTCTCTCTAGATCCTTCCCTCTGCCTTAGCCACTTGAACATAATACACATTAGCTGTAGATAAAGATTTGGAGTTCGATTTCTCACCTTCTCTTAATCTCTTCCCACTAGATACATTTTGGAAGAGCTACATTCTGAATTAGAATTCAGAAATAGTAGAGTAAAAATGAGATTTTTATAAATGAAAAGTTTAAAGGTTTAATCTATTCTTTTAGTCAAGCACCATAGTAAAGTCTCACCTGGAAAATAGTTCCGTATTCGACGTTGTGCTGGTCAGGCAATTCCCCAGGAACTAGTTTGAGAATAAAAGCTTAAGGCAAAATTATGTGATTCGGTAGAAATTGTGTCTGCTTTTTCATTTTTCCCATGATATATGTTATTTTGTCATCAATCTTTATCCAAAAGCAATCAAAGTATGTTTTTCTTACCCCAAAACTTCCATATTTAATATGCCCCATGCCTATTTTGAAATGTGCAGAAAAACAAAAGTAAAACACATTTGACTACATCTTACTTGTCCCAAATAACAGGTTATACTAGTGCTTTGAATGTTGCCGTTGCCTGTAATCACCAGGTGTTCTTCTGGGGGATTTATAGCACCATCATTGAGGTCTTAAAGTTTATAAAGTGTATAATAGATTCTAGTTTATAGTATTTTAAGTCAAGACATGCAATCCATACAAAGTAAATTTAGGAATCGATTAATAATTTTTTTTTTTTTTTCAGGAAAGGCACAGATATGGGAAATAGTCCCTGTAGAGGATATTTTAAAATAAGGTTTCTCTCTTTTCTTTCTCTTCCTTTGCTTGTCTTCCTCTCTACCCAAATTCTTTATTCAGAAAACCATTTGCTGGAACATCCCAAGATAGGCCTCCATTCAGGTGACACGTCTTATAACAGGTGTCAAACTTGAACAGTGAAATAGGCATTGGCGGGTGCAAGATTACCCTTGCTTGGGAATCAGAATTCACTTCTGTATAATGTAGTTTGATAGAAAAATATTAACTCATTTTCTGTGATTAGTCATCTGCTTTTCTAGATTAGTACATGTAAATCAAAAGAAACTAATAACGATTGAAGAATGAACACTTTTTCTCTTTTATTCTAAATTATGAAGTTGCATAAACCATTGAATAGAGAATATAAATAACATGTGATGTAGAAGTCCCATTACTGGAAAAACATTGCTCCCTGAAAAAGGACTGAATAAAGTGAATAGTCATTTATTTGCTGCCAAATTAAACAACTCTTGATTAAGACTGTTCATTTGCCCATAAAATTTGCATGGAGTTGAGATCCTGCTAAGAAGTGTGAAGTGTCAAATTATATATATTCAACTTTCTCAGTGAGTCAAGTTTTATTTAATTTAAGTAATTATAATTTAAATTATACCATAAAAATCCTCAGTATGTGGAAGTACAACTCCAAAATGATATCTTCTGTTCACTTTGTTAAAAACAGTGTTGGCATTTTCAAAGCACTAGTTGTATCCTATCATGTTTTTACATAAAGCAGCTATTTTTATCAGTCAATGCATTTTCTAAATGAGGAAGACAAGTCATATTCATTTATATCTCATAAAGTCTATTCCTTTTTGTTTTGCAAAGCTAAAAATTAATACACTCCAGCTTACTGATTCACTATCTAGGCTGGATTTTAAGCTAAGTTATAATTCTACACATTCAAAATCTGTGATTATCACTGTCTTCTTGACTTTCATACCATAATTCATGACAAGTAAAATGATTAACAGAATAGCAATCTCAAATGATTGTCATAACTGTGATAAATACAAGTGTACCCCTACTATGATGACTAAAATAGCACCTATCTACATTTCAATAAACGACTTTGTAAATAATCTATAAAGTGTTAGTAGGATAATAATATATAAATATGAAAGCATGCTGCTTTTTCTTGCTTTTAAAGTTCCATGGCATCAAATTATGAAGATGAAGTGTCAGTGTAAGCCACTATTTAAGGAAACTTTTAATTGTTATCCCTTTTAATCAATGGTGTTTTCAGAACAAAGAGCTAGGGAGGGAGTGGTGAGCAGCTAGTGGTCACTCAGTCCACATGTATTTAAATTTAGGAAGTACTTCCAAGGAAATTGAACTATTTCCCATTCTCTTTCCTTTCGTTTGTGTGAATTATTGGCCATATGTAGTTAATTGAAATAGTTGTGTTTAAAATAATTTATTTTTTATGAGTTAATAATTCATAGGAATTCATTTTTCAATACGTATGTATTGAACATATATTAACATGTACAAAACAAACACATAATTTAAGAATTTTAGGAATTCTCTTTGGCTAAAAAATTTCAGTTTAAAACATGATTGATGGACAGTGCCTGTGGCTCAAAGGAGTAGGGCGCCAGCCCCATATGCTGGAGGTGGCGGGTTCAAACCCGGCCCTGGCCAAAAACTGCAAAAAACAAACAAACAAACAAAAAAACACGATTGACTTTGCTATTAAATAAATCAAAACTAAACAAAAATTAAAACGATAAAATAAAAACTCTCCTGAAGCCTGTATCAATTAGTCACTGCAAGATATGCTGTATTATGAGACTACAAATAATATATGTATCATACTTGTTACTGATTTGTAAAGGTTAGATAAAATAATGGCCAAATTTATAGTGGGCATACTATTTGACAGAAATTATTTTAAGGGCTTTTCATAAATTATCACAAAATATCAATTGTATTTTATACATTGATGCGATTAATTAATCTAAGATCACCAAACTAGAAAATAGTTGACAAAAAAGATGAAAGTACACAATTCTGTATTAGAAACTATGTTTCTTGAACACTTTCCCATCCTGATTTTCATTAAATAACACAAACTAGATTTTTCTTACCATAAAATACAGTTAATCTATTAATAGTAACATTTTGGGGGGATAGCTGTGGTTCAATACTAATGTGTATTTTCTTTAATGAGAAATGATTTACTGAATATAGTTTCCAAGTATCCAATTACATAATAAATATAAGAATTAAAATACCTTAAAATTGTTCTAGTATGAATAAAATAGACTGTAACTTTTTAAATTAAAACAGACTCCTGACTTAATTACCTTTCAAAAAATGGTTTATTTAATTTTACTCTATATTGTCATCAAAGATAAAACACACCAACTCTTTAAAATTTGATTTAGGTGCATGTTGAGAACACTCTTATTATCTGCTAGAAGTGAGGACAGCAATGTGGCTTATGTTCCAGCACGGTGAAGAATGGCAGAGAGAAATCTGTCTACGTTGCTTTGTCAGGTCCTACTCAGCGCGTCAATGTTTAGGTCTTTGGAGGATGATGCATCTCTAATGACTTATGAAGTGACAGATAAGCAGTGGAATGTAATAAGCGCACATTATATTTAACGTGCTTAATAATGAGAAGCTATAAAATAAGAAAGAGAAAAAATAAAAACTTACCCTCAATGGACTTTTTTGGGCAATCACAAATTAGGGATCTTATAACAATAAGAGATAGTTTTAATTTACATGAAATTTAATGTGCTGATGGAGTGGTTACCAAAATGTGGTTTCCAAACCAGTATCTGTGACATCACCTGGGACATCATTAGCAATACAAATCTGTGACCTTCCCTCACCCCAGACACACTGAGTTAGAAATTGTGGATGGGAAAACTGGCAATCTGTATTTTAACAAGCCCTGCATGTAATTGTGCTGCAGAATAAACTTGGAGAATCATTTACTCGGGGCATAAAAATAACCCAAGTGCTGAAGTTGAATTCTTTTTGGGATATTGTTGTATTTCCATGCAATGTAGTTTTTCTTTCTGTTATAAAATTGTCTGATTTTACTGCTGAAGATACTTTATTCCTTGAACTCTTAATGAAAGAAAACCTATTGGAAGACTACTACGTGCAAAAAAACAAAACAAAACACAATGTATCTTTCTAAATTTTTGAAATCCATATTTGCACTGATATTCATGTGTTCTGAAAAATGGACAAAGTACTTAGAATAATGTGAATTTAGAATGAAGAGGCCTTAAAGACCTTCGAGATGTGAAATACAAAATTCTTACATTGATATCTGTGATTCTGCTAAAATTGTATATGAAAATGTATATTTATGTTTTATTTTTCAGATAAGAATACAAATCTTAAGTAACAATTCAATATAATTAATAGGGAAATGTTATGCATTATTTAATTTAATATTTTGTATAGGGAGAAACTGAAAACAAAGAGAACTTTTTCTTCTTTTTTTCTATTAAGTCATTTGTACATAGATAGATCATAAATACATTTATTCCATTATGGGGTTCAATGTGTTGATTATTTGTACAAATTGGAGTGCTTACATCCTACTAATCACCATAGCCTTCACCTCATTTACCCAATTACAGCATTAAGATATTTGTGTTCTGCAACTTATAGATCCAACTTGTACTTGCAATATGCTACATAGGTGTGGTCCCCCTACCTACCCTCCCTCTGTTGACCCACCCCGCTCCCTTCCTCTCCTTCATCCTAGGCTATAGTTGTGTTTCATTTTTCACATGCAAGTGTGAGTGATTATAAATTGGTTTCACAGTAGTACTGACTATATTGGATTTTTTTTTCCATTCCTGAGATACTTTACTAAGAAGAATATTTTCCAGCTCCATCCATGTAAGTATAAAAGAGGTAAAGTCTCCATTTTTTAATGCTGCATAGTATTCCATAGTACACATATACCACAATTTATTAATCCATTCGTGAGTCGATGGGCACTTGGGTTTCTTCCATGACTTGGTGATTATGTATTGAGCTGCAATGAACAATTTGGTGCAAATATCTTTATTGCCAAATGATTTTTGGTCCTTTACACCTATACACCTAGAAGAGGACTTGCAGGATCAAATGGCAGGTCTACATTTAGATCCCTGAGTGTTCTCCAAACTTCCTCCCAAAAGGAACATACCAGCTTACATTCCCACCAGAATTTGTTGAGTATCAGAAGTGTTCCTATTTGTTGAGTATCAGAAGTGTTCCTATTTCTCCACATGCCAACATCTGTAGTTTAAGATTTTGTGGTGTGGTATCTCAGAGTAATTTTGGTTTGCATTTCTCTGGTGATTAAAGATGGTGAGCATTTTTTCATGTGTCTGTAGGCCATGCGCCTGTCTTCTTCAGAGAAACTTCTGTTCATGTCTCTTGCCCACAATGAAATGGGATCACTTGTTTTTTCTCTTAATAATAAGTTTGAGTTCTCTGTAGATTCTGGTTATTAGACCTTTGTTGGAAATATAACTTGCAAAAATCCTCTCCTATTCTGAAAGCTGTCTATTTGCTTTACTTAGTGTGTTCTTGGCAGTGCAGAAGCTTCTTAATTTGATCAGATCCAAGGATGAGTGAGATCTTATCATGAATATATGAGAATAATTTACATTAATTGTAAATTTAATTATTCAAAATATTAATGTGAAGAAAATTACATATTTAAGCATAAACAATATTAAGAACTTTTTCAGTAATTGTATTTGTTTGATCATTTGCCCAAAACAGGCCTCATAACAGGCACTGCATTTATAATGATTTAAATGTTGTGAGTGTGTTAGCCATGCTGAAAAATAGCTCCATGGCTAGAAAAGGAAAGATAAGTTGTTAAATTCAGGTGGTTTGTTATGCAGCAAAAATCTAGCCAATAAGGATCTTAATGGTAGGTATGAATTCTACTTCCACCAAACTATCCCAAATGCTTAGTTAAAAACATCTTGTAGGCTCGGCACCTGGAGCACAGTGGTTAAGGCACCAGCCACATACACTGAGGCTGGTGGGTTCAAACCTGGCCTGGGCCAGATAAGAAAAAACAACAGTGACAACTGCAACAAAAAATAGCCAGGCATTGTGGCAGGCGCCTGTAGTCCCAGCTACTTGGGAGGCTGAGGCAAGAGAATCGCTTAAGCCCAAGGGTTGGACTTGGGAGTTAGAGAACTATAACGAGGGCGACATAGTGAGACTCTGTCTCAAACAAAAAAGTCTTCTAGAGAAAATACTGGAATGTCATCTAGTAATCACCATCAGAAAACATATAATTATTTTTAAGAACATATGCATTTTTCCAGGTGGCAGAATGTAATCTCTGTATAAATAATATTAAGTTTTCAAGACAATTTACTGGAAATGAGATGGATTAATTGCTGTTTCTCTGTTCTACCAAAAAGTTTAAGAACTATACATACTTATAATTCTATTTTAATCTATTGGATTTTAGATTTACTGGGGTCTCACATTAGTGCCTTCCAGTCCAGTCTTGAATTACAGTCATACTTATATTATTGCAGCCTCTGACCCTAGAATTTTACTGTTCACAATAAACACATTAAACAAAGATATAACTTCATTCTATTTTTCATAGAAATGAACTTGTCCTAATAAAAGATTTAAGGCGCAGTTTCCATTATGCATGCCTGCCGAACTGTCAAAGATAGCTTCACAATTGGCCATTTATTCAATCTATAGAGCCGTCTCTTGTTTCTGTGTCTCAAGGCCTCTACAACATGTAATCATAAAAGGAAATTTTCTCAAAATAAAATGTGGAAACTTCTAATGCAGTATGTCTTTAAAAGATAGATGTATTTTTGTTCCATTTGGAGAAAAAGCCACTATTTCCTAAATATTATGTTTAGAGTCCATTTCCATGTTGTAAAGCTCCCAGGTACTTTTGAAAGAGAATCTCTTGCTGCTTATGATATTATAGCGTAATTCAAAACCTTTTTACCACGAAAAATAGCGTACTATAAGGTAATGGGAAAAATTCTCCCATCTCAATGCATTATTCCATTTTTCATCCAGTAGAACACTTTTCTAAAAGAAACATTTTCTTTCCATTTATTTCTAAACATGATAGTTATTTTCTTTTCATTCCTTTTGACTCTTTCAGCGCAATCTTCACAGAGCCTAGGGAAGTACTTAATTAAGAAGAATATCATTCAAAACACACTAAATAAATGTCTCCAGAAACACAAAGTAAATGGGCAAGAATTCAGAATTTGTTGAATATCGGTTGAATTGATTAATGCTTCGGTCTACCCACTGAAAATGACGCTCTCGGGTACTGAGAACCATTGCGCACATTTGTGATCTTCACAAGAAATTCTCCTTCTCCCTTTTTTTAAAGTTTTCTACTTTCATGGTCTTGTAAACATTCACGTTGGTTAATCATTCATTTGCAAATAGTTATCAGTTCTTCTTCTAATAACATACAGAGATAACATTCATACCAACTTGTTTCTTCTCTTGCTATTTTCAAGATTCTAATTGTCTCCCAGGACTGTTTCTGATGTGTCTACAGAAAAAAATTTGCATTTGTGTGACGTCATCTTAGTTCACTCCTGTTATTATTTTTAAATAAATTGTAGTTTATTCAACAAACACCTCAAAGAGGAGCTTAGAACTAAGTGACATAATATATTAACTATTGCATTAAAGTTAATTTTTTTGTTAAGAATTTAAAAGTTTCCTTTAGTGTTTTCCAGAAGGTGAACAGGCCGACCTCATACAGTATACCTTCAATAAAATGAGGAGGAGAGGGGGGGAAGCTAAAGCAAGAGCACAAGTGGATGAGAAGTTAATAGGATTGTGACAGATAATAAATCTTCTTTCCAAAAGAATTAAAAAAAAAAAAACTATCGCTTGATAAATCTCTGCTTACAAAAATGAAAGCACAGATTATTCTCCCCTTTTTTTTTTTTTTTTTGAGACAGAGTCTCATTTTGTTTCCCTTGGTACAGTGACATGCCCTCATAGCTCATAGCAACCTCAAACACTTGGGCTCAGGTGATCCTCTTGCCTCAGCCTCCCTAGTGGCTGAGACTACAGGCGCTCACCACTCCTGGCCAGCTATTTTTTGGAGATGGGATCTCTCTCATGATCAGGCTGGTCTCAGACTCCTCAAGCAATTCACCTGCCTGAGCCTCCAAGTGTGTTAGGATTGCATGTGTGAGCCACCATGCCCAGCCTTATCTTCCTTTTTTTAGTTTCTTAAACTTTTAAGAAGGCCACAAAAAGAAGAAATAAAAGCCAATAAGGCAAATATCTCACATTCCTCTAGTTTGGATTTTACTTATAGAAATTTGCATACCCCCAAAAGGTCTTGTCTTCATTAAAAATATACAAATGCAAATTCAAAACTAATTTTAGATAACTGCTTTAACTTGATCTTTGAAGTTTATTAATATGACTGTGCAGATACTGACAGAACATATCAAATAATGGGACACCAAGCCAAATTCTAGTTCTGTGGCAGACTATTGTGTTTCTGGTTTATAGGTTTATATTATGTGAACTTTTATAATATAAGAATTCGGCTTTGAGGACTATACAATTAGCTAACTGCCCTGGGTGGTGCTGGAGATAGTAGTTTTCAGTATTTTCTTTTAATTAGTTAAATTTAGTGAGTGGCCTTATTTGTCAAAGCTTCAGCTGCAGTCGGAGTTTCTCATGTTTACTCATCAACAAAGACAGAGGGGAAGCCCTTTCAGTGGGAACCACTTTCCACTACCAATGTGTAGTCTTGCACCACTTCATTAGTATCTGTTCAATTATGCACAAACTTAGAAAACTACATATAAGGTGGAATATGTTTAACATACATCATTTCATTTTCTAATGATTGCAGCATTTCACATAAGACATATAAATGTATTACTATTAGTCTTTCATAATCACAACATTGATGTAAACCTGAAACTCGGCATGGAGCAGTACCTAATGACAATCATTTTCCTGATGATTTGGGTGCAACCCAGTCATCAGGAGGAATTCTAAAGCAACAGGTGATCTTCCATTGTGATTCCAATTAGCACTAAATTGCCCGATGTCTTCAAAGACACTGAAGTTGGACATGGAACCCTAACTGTGTTGTCTTGTGTTCTTTTTTTTTTTTTTTTGTAGAGATAGAGTCTCACTTTATGGCCCTCGGTAGAGTGCCGTGGCCTCACACAGCTCACAGCAACCTCCAACTCCTGGGCTTCAGCGATTCTCCTGCCTCAGCCTCCCGAGTAGCTGAGTAGCTGGGACTACAGGCGCCCGCCACAACGCCCGGCTATTTTTTGGTTGCAGTTCAGCTGGGGCCGGGTTTGAACCCGCCACCCTCGGTATATGGGGCCGGCACCTTACCGACTGAGCCACAGGTGCCGCCCTGTCCTGTATTCTTAAAAAAAATTCTTGGAAATCAAACGAATTATAAAACAAGTATTCTAGTTCTCCCTACTATTGAATGACTGGCATCTTGATCAATCCACATAAATTTTATTTCACTTAAAAACTTTGTTATTTTAAATTGCATTTGGTAAACCTGATGCAAAGCTTTCTGCTTGATCAAAAAGGACATGGTAATATTTTTTAACTGGAAAGTGCTTATTGGTAAAAGTGGTATATTGTTATTATATACCACAATTGTGTAATATATACCATACATAAACATGAATTTAATCTTCGTTTTTATGTTATCATATATTTATAATATATTTAATTTAATATAATTTATTCCTTAGAGAAGGCCTTTCTCATTTCAGCTGCCTGGGATTTTAGGTGCATGTTTCACTGAGTAGCAATCAAGGTCCTTTGTCAAAGGCAAGTCTGCTGAAAGGTCAGTTAGCAAGGCAGCCTTTATATATTCAAATACAGAAACTACCTACCACTTGCAGCAGACTGCATTTTCTGTGTACAGAAGAGTAATTTGTGAAATCTCTCTAGTTACACAAAGATAGGGTGAAAAAGTGGACAGAATCATTAGTGACTTAATTGGTAACGTCCTTTTCAAAGACAGAGGCAACAGTGATCTCACAGCTTGGAGTATAGGTTATCAATGCACTTACAGATCTCAAAAACCTGACTCCTCTCTGGAAATGAAAGGCTTGTTAGAGAGAACTGTGTTACCTCTATCAAGGTAAATTAATAGGGAAAGACTTTCCAGTCTTATATAACCTATACCTAATGCAAGGCCGTAGCATTTCCAAGGGAGTTCCACGCAATATAATTTTAGGGAAGACTTTCTAAATGTGTTGTGTAAACACCTTGGCCAATAATCCTGAAATGAAATGCCACATCAATAGTGAATGGCTCAGATTTTAGGTCTCATTTCTTTTACATGGGAAAAATATAAACTTCACATTCGATTTTAAGATGTCTCTGCATCTAGGGATCTATTATACAAGAAAAAGAAGTTGAGCCTCTTGAAAATTGGATAACCCAAGGGCTTGAGTGACAAAAAAGTAAATAAATGAAATATCATATGTGTTTAAATCTCCAAAGTAAGAAGCAGTTCACACTAAGTTTGCTTACAGAATTTAATAAAATATAGTAATATCATTTTCTTAACTTCATATGAGTTTCACTGGCACCAGAATTGATCCTGGGAGGTGTCTAAACACTTTATTAATGTCATGCACTCATATCAATCTACTTAACTTAACTCTAGTGATAGAGAACACTCTTACAATCAGTTGCACAAAGCAATTTTATTACTCTCGGATAGGTAACAGTGGATAATATCCAGGGATTCATATGCAGGAGAGTTGTCCAGAGAGGTGGAGTCCAGTCTGCACATGCCCCACCTCACTTAGCAACTGAGAAACTCTTGGAAGTGTGCTCTGCTATGCTCTGCTGTGGGTTTTATCCCAGGTAACTTGACCCATTGGGCTACAGCTTTGTAGACATCCAGTTTTAGGACCGACCAGATCAGAGTCTGGGCTGTTCCAGCCAGTTCCCCCTTATCTCCGCATGTTACACTCCCCAGCACATTCTATGATTCTTCAGAGCAACAAGTGGGAAAGAGGAAAATAATTGAGCTACCAGGGTCCAAAGGACTTTTCTCACATAATGCCTTGGAATTTGTTGTTGGAACACTTTAGGAAGATGTCAAAACAGAAAGGCCCTTTAGATGATAATGGTTGACCTGACTTTGTTGAAGATTGGGAGTCCAGAATCCCTCAGCCCATTAACTTGTTTCACTTACTTGTTAGAACTAGAAAGTTCAGCAACAGGAATCAAAAGCCAAAGTGGATAGAAATGGAAAGTGCAAGGAGAGCAGTCCAGGCATCATTGGAGACAGAGCAAGGCACTTGAAGGAGCTTTAGTATAACCAAGAGAAATTTCATTTAAGAATAAAGAGAAAGCTTAGAGCACTTCCAAAAAGAGTCGAAGTGGGTCCTTCTGGCAAGTGAGAAGAGAGAGAGACTGAGACCCAAAGGTAGTGCAGAGAAAGAAATCCCCTCTTTCTCTCCATTTGAAATTGTTTGTAACTCTTCCACTGGTCTCTCTGCACCTCTGGGAATTATTGTTCTTTTCCATTGGTCACTGATTACTGTCCTTTTCTATTGGTCTCTGGTTGCACAAGTTATCCCATACCCACATTCTTTTCCCTTTTATGGAGACAGTTGCTGGGAAGTGGTCTGTTAAATATTCTTATGAGCCCCCCAGACTTCCTTGTCCAGCAGCCAGGCTTTCCTTTCATCTCCCAGGAAGCCTCTTTCTCTGTCTTCTCAATATTTGTAAGGCTTCAAAAGTTTTTCATTTTTATTCCCCACCTTTCCTCATTATTAAAATACATCAAAAAATCAAAGTTCAGTTTGCTATTTTCTTATAAGGAGGAGATTATTGTCCCTAGATTTCAGATATATCTTTCTATTTTTCCCTCTATTTTCATATGCTACTACTATAAATGACTATGTCGGATATAAAGGTTATTTCTAAAGAACGTTAACTAAAAACATGCAAACTCTAGAAACAAGTCCAAGTTTCTATTAAAAAAAAAGTCAGCTTTCCCATAGTGCTTTGAATAAAGTGTGTCTAGTTTGTAGTTAAATTAATAATGAACCATTCAATAAAAGTGGTTGAATGTATATTTGAAGAAATAAATATTTTAATGTCATATAACCCTATCATCATGATGTACCAGAGTGACAGCTGAACCTTAACTTTCTCTCTTTTTTTTTACCAGGTATATTGAACAACTATTAATATATTGGAATAGTGATAATGGCTATTATTACATTTAATTTGATATTCTGGAAGCCCTGGGAGGTGTAAACTAACAATTTCTTAAAAGAAGAAATGTATCTATATTTCAAAAAATTTATCTTAGAATTTACTCTAGGGTGGCGCCTGTGGATCAAAGGAGTGGTGCGCCGGCCCCATATGCCGGAGGTGGTGAGTTCAAGCCCGGCCCCTGCCAAAGACTGCAAAAATAAAATAAAATAAAATAAATAAAAAAAAGAAAAGAACTTATTCTAAAGCAAACAATAGCTTATTAGGTCTTGTAGTATTTAATGTACTTTGGGAATTTTGGAGGGCTTTTGTTCCCCTTCAAAATAATCCAAAAATCTCAAGACTTCTTCAGAGACAACGGAAACAAAATAATTTCAAGTATCTGCACTAATACACTTTCTTTATATTACCATAAATGTATTTATTGGTATATAAATTATTATGCATTTTCAATGTTAGAATTAACCACTGTAAAGAACTTTTTTTCTCTTGCTTAAGGAAACCTAGATTGTTTTCTAGGCTATGTCTTACTTCCAATAAACATTGAATGAATAAATAAATAAATAAATGATATGCAAGTCATACCTGCTTTCAAAGTTAGCAAAGACAATGGAAAACTCATATGCCAAGAGGAATAACTGTTAAATTCACAAATGAATATCTGATGATTCCCATCTAATATTTTTCAATAATGAATTCATTTGGGATGCTTCAATGGAGGGAGTTTTATTTTTTATTATCTGTGGTACTGAATGAACATAGAAAATGATTTTAGAATCACATGCAGGGATAAGAAAGAGCAGAATTTTGGTCAGAATAGAACAGCAGCACTACTGTCCCAACAACCAGTCCAGCTGCATTTGGGAATTGTCAGCCTGTTTCTGTATCATTCAGAGTACTTGATTCTCTCTACAATGGCTCTACCACAAAGACCCTTCTCCCCTGGCACTTTAACTGCTTCACGAAGTAAACTTATGTATATGTTTTTAAATATACATCTTGCCTTTTGTGCCGTGTACCAGTGTTTTTCCTTTCAGGGTATCATTTCACTGCTTATTTATGTTACACCGACTTTCAATTCAATCCCTGCACCACGAGAGTAATATTTAAATTTTTATATGCATCCTCCTAGACCTTCTTTTATTTTACACTTCTTTCTTAATAATGACTGTCTTGTCCCCCCCTGGCAAAAAGCAATATATGAGACTTATCAAGATCACCTTTAAAAAAATAAAAGAAGCTCAAAATTACATCTCAACCTTTGACTAAAGAGCCTACCAGATATTTTTTCCCATTATGCTTTTAGAAAATAGTAAGGATATGAGAAATGATAAAAGCAAGAAAGAAAAAGAAAGAGAAATAATGGGAGGAAGATATTTTGTTTAAAACTGGGCTCATATTATAAGTGATTCTTTTAAGGTAAAATATATTTAGTGCAATTGAATTTAAAAGAAAAAAAGGCACATAAATTATATTTTTAAAAATATAAATTGCATAAATATTTGTTCTTCTTAAGGGATACTTCTTCCATAAAAGATACAAAGTATCTCAAAATTTAAGTATTTTTTTTAGAATTATTGACAGGTTGGAGATTTTAATTATTTCAACTTGTCATAGTATAACCTGTGTTAAAAAATAAATTGAGGTACAATGAAATTTAAGAGTTTATTTGAGGAAACAGCAATTCGCGAATTAGGCAGCTCCTGACCAGAAGTCGTTTGAGGGCTCTGCAGAGGCTATGCAAAGAGATTCTTTAAAATGACAGACGTGGAAATAAAGCAAAGAAAAATATTTGATTGGTTATAATTATGTGACTGTATTTATTTGGCCTATTCTTCTAAAAATCTTTCTTTTTAGACAATTGTGAGTTACTTGACAGCTTCCTATCGATTGAGCTTAAGTTTTGTTTTTCCCTAATACAAGCATTTACAAGAAAGGTCTCAGGTTAAGTTCCACTTAGGCTTGCAAGTTAAAGTTATTTTCAAGGCCTAACGGGCTTATCTGCTCAGGAAATCTTCAGATCCCATCTCCATTTTAATATATTTCAAAACCTGCACAATCTGGTGCTTTCTCCCATTCCCCAAGTTTGCATTGCTGATGTACATAATGTTTGTATTTTTATCTAAAATTTCTTTTATGTTTACTGAGTTTTATTTCTATACTTATTTTGTTCAGATTCTCATGACTTCTTTTTTATTCATTACTCAATTGGCTTAATTGTCAAAAATGTATTTGTCTCTGTATTTCTTTTCTTCATCCAGAAGGCCTCTTGGCTGTTGCCCCTTTTAATTTTCATTTTGATTTTTAATATGGTGATGGTGTATTTTCATGCTCAAAAGACAACTTACTTCAATATATAGGTCTCAAGTAACATTTACTCTTTGACGTCCTTCAGAACTCCGTAGCTATTACGCTGTTACCTTCCATCATTGAACACTATGGACACATATAAAGCTACTCTGACATTTTCTCCTTGAACATAACTTTAATTTCTTTCCTGTATACCAGATAAAACTTAAGTCTTCAATTTCAATTGCATTACAAGGCTATTTCTTGGGGGCAAATTGTCTGCAACTATTATTTCTGGAACACTGTGTATTCTGGTGTTTGGCAGATATATTTAAAAGTTATTTCAGGGAAATTTTCATCAATTTCTGATGAATGATTTTTGTTAATTTTATTGAATTCTTTACATCACAGATGACAGTTGCTCTCTTGTTGAAACATCTTTGTTCTCTTCATCTATTGCAGTTCATCTAATTGCTTTATCTGGGCCTTTTTCCTGTGCAGTCACACATTTTTAATAGGTATTTTCTCTACTTTGCCAATGATTCCATTTTCAGCCACATCTGTTCTGTTTTATTCTGTTTTGAATGCAATTATTATCTCTTTGTTGTTGTATTTTATTTCTCAATTTGTTTCCACATCTTTCCAATCACCATTTTCATTGTACTGGGTTTTATTAAGATCTGGTCTTTATACAATCCTTTCATAAATTAGTGCTTTTATTAAGTACTTACAAGTCACTTGTGGAAGATTTACTTCTATTCATTGGATAATGATTTAATAATAGATAAAGTAGTCACTTTTGGCAAATTATGTTCTTTAATTTGTTTATTTTAAAATGTTGTTTACATAGTTGTTAAAACTCCTCTTTTAGGGCGGCGCCTGTGGCTCAGTCGGTAGGGCGCTGGCCCCATATACGGAGGGTGACGGGTTCAAACCCGGCCCCGGCTGAACTGCAACCAAAAAATAGCCGAGCGTTGTGGCAGGTGCCTGTAGTCCCAGCTACTCGGGAGGCTGAGGCAAGAGAATCACTTAAGCCCTGGAGTTGGAGGTTGCTGTGAGCTGTGTGAGGCCACGGCACTCTACCAAGGGCCATAAAGTGAGACTCTGTCTCTACAAAAAAAAAAAAAAAACTCCTCTTTTGCTAGCATTATTTTTTAATAGAAATTGATGGAATATTCCCCCTTTTTTTGCCTCTGTACCTAAACTTGTGGTTTGTTTTCCATCAGAAAATACTGCTTTGTTGATTTTGTTGGTGTGGAGTGGATGTGTGAGTAAAAAAGGCCTTAACAGGCTTTCCTAATAGAATGGGTTTCTAAAGTAGCATGTAATATTATAAAATACTTTGCTTAAAGTGCTTCCTTTAAAACAGTATTTTCAGAAAATAAAAAGTGCCTTGCCACTATTTTTTATAACAAAAAAAAACAAAACAAAACAATATTTTCAACCAATCTTATGATTAAATTTACCTAGGATCTTTTTTTTTTTTTTTTTTTTGTGGTTTTTGGCCAGGGCTGGGTTTGAACCCACCACCTCTGGCATATGGGACCAGCACCCTACTCCTTGAGCCACAGGCGCTGCCCAAATTTACCTGGGATCTTACTAAAATGATAATGGATGCCCATGATTTTGCATTCATTATAGCTCAGATCTCTGAAAAGGAAGGAACTCTTGGTTGTTGGTGCCTACAAGAAGGGTTTGAGACTAAAAAAGGGACTGGTAGGGCGGCGCCTGTGGCTCAGTGAGTAGGGCGCCGGCCCCATATGTTGAGGGTGGCGGGTTCAAACCCGGCCCGGGCCAAACTGCAACCAAAAAATAGCCGGGCGTTGTGGCGGGCGCCTGTAGTCCCAGCTGCTCGGGAGGCTGAGGCAAGAGAATCGCTTAAGCCCAAGAGTTGGAGGTTGCTGTGAGCCGTGTGACGCCACGGCACTCTACCGAGGGCCATAAAGTGAGACTCGGTCTCTACAAAAAAAAAAAAAAAAAAAAAGGGACTGGTACAAGAAGCTAGAGGCTGGAGCCACCTGTGTCTTTCAAGTAATGCTGATTTGAACAGGGGACGAGAAGGAGGAAAAATAAAAGAAAAAAACAAGCGGAAGTCTCTTCCCCTGTCCTTCTTCCTTCTCTTTAATGCCTCTTACTGACATCATCATGGGAGAGGAGATACATTTTGCAAAGTCCTAGTCCCAGCATCTAAGAGAAGGATATAAGGGACAGATTTGATGTTGACAGACAATAAGTAGGTGACTAGCAAAATTACTAACTGCAAAGTAATTTTCAGGGGATTTTAACCTGCTATTCTAATGGGAATATCTACGAAGACTTCTAGTTTTGTTTGTGAAAATCAGTTAACTTCAAGGCCATCTGATACAAAATATTTCTCCTAGTGAGAAAGAAAACTTCATAGTAATAGAAAATGATGTTTCGTCAAGAATGATCATTTTTCTCTCCAGAACTTGGTGTTAGTGTAGAATTCATACTCTAGCGTGGAGGGATGGTTTCATTCCATTCCTTTAAACTGGACGCAAAATGTAATGTGAGTTTTGCAATCAGCTTTGGCGTGTATCCTTTGAGATTTCTGTTTTACTTTCCCTCATATTATCAGTAAAATGCATAGCTTTTCTAATTTTACCTTCTATTTCCAACGAGTAGAGAATATAAATAAATAATATAGTCTCAAATTAAACATCTTCTCTAAGAAGCATGCTCTTAACGTTATATTTCAGCTTATATGCTGCCGTTTCAAAATCACGAATAAAGAAGGCTCTTATGAATACCTTTCATTCCTGAAAAGAAATTCAGAAGAAACAGAAACTTCTTTTTATCTCTTGTTCTGACCCCATTGCAATGTTCAATGCTAAGGACCCTTTCCAAATCTCAGCATAGCTCCTCACTTAAAAATTTTCTTAAACAAATAATTCAAGCAATTTAAAACATTTTTTTAGATAAAGGATTTCTAATTCCTTGGCAAAAATTTAACATAAAATGAAAACACGTAGCTGAAGTTCTCACTAATTGCTCTTTGTACCTTTTTGGGTTTTCTGTTCTTTGATTTTTTTTTTTTTTAACAAAGTTTACTGAAGAGTCAGGTAATGTTCCGCATTTTAAAAAATTTTCAAGAAACTAAAATGTAATTCTCTGCCTGTTATCTCTACATATGTGTGCACCACTTCCATTCATATTCCTTTGATAATGTAGGAGGGATCATTGCTTGTAGATACAACATAAAGCTAATTCGTACATGATTTTTTTTTTTTTTCTTAAGAGATAGGCTCTAGCTCTGTCACCCAGGCTACCATGCAGGGGTATGATCAGAGCTCACTATAACCTCCTGGGCCCTAGTACCTCCTGCCTCTATAGCCAAACAACACCAAGCTTGGCTAATTTTACTTTTTATTTGTTTTTGGTAAAGATGAGGTCTTACTACGTTGCCTTGGGAAATATTGAGTTCTTGGTTTCAAGTACTCCCCTGATTTTGGCCTCCCACATAAACTTTGAAAGGTTATGGCTGCATTGAGAAATTTTCTGTGACTCTCTGGTTATGGATTGAAATCATGTGTCCTCTGAAAATTTATATTTTAAAACCTTAACTCCTAGTATGACTGTGTGTGGAAATGGAACCTCTAAGAAGAAATTAGGATCAGGGGACCTGGATGATGGAACCTTGACCTAAAGGAATTTATTCTCCATCCTTAAAATATAATGGGATTTTCCTTTCTAGGTTTTGGATTTATTGAGCGTAAATCCCTCTGTCATCTCTTCCTTGATCTAATTTCTCTCTTTGGAATGAGAATATTTATCCTATATATCCCACTGTGTAATTTGAAAGCACAAAATTTTGTTTTTCATTGGTTCATAGCTGGAGAGAAACTTTGTGCTGAACAAATGGCTTAGTACTGTCCCCAGCAGGTTGGTAGATGGCATGAGACTCGACTTGGTCACACTAATCAGCACGGTGTGAACTTTAACAAATAATGAATTCTTTATCTTTAAAATTTCTCTGTGGCTCAAAGGAGTAGTGTGCAGGTCCCATATGCCGGAGGTGGCGGGTTCAAACCCAGCTCCGGCCAAAACTGCAAAAAAAAAAAAAAATTTCTCATTTAATATTTTTGGACAATAGTTGACCATAAGGAAGTGAAATCATGGAAAATGAAACCACGGGTTACAGGGTGCATGTTTATCTTCTTTTTCTTCTATTCTTCTTTCCTCACTCATTTGTTCTAACGATATTACTTTGTAAAGCAAAGACTTCAGTGGTAAATATTCATCCGCAGCAAACTGACTTTGCTTTCCTTAAAATAATACATGTTTAGAGTTTTAGAATTATTTTTTTTAAGGAGAAGTTACGTGTTTTTTTAATTTAAGATTGAGACGTCTAAACCAAACTATACCAATTAAGTCAAGAACAGCATGCATCACTAAAATAAAAATATCAAAACAAATGTAAGAAAAAAGAACAAAGTTATTAATTTAAAAGTCGGAGATTAGAAACTTGATTTAAAATATCTATAAATCAATGGACCTATAGAAATTAATCATCACCCATGTGCCTTATGGAATAAATAGAAACCAAAATAAAATAATTAAAATTTGAACTTATAAGAAAATAATTTCAGAAGCACCTCCAGAAAAGTACCATGTAAAAAGAGTTGTGAGAAATGGCAAAGACTTCACGAAAAGATAAACAACCTTAATGCATTTTATACATATATCAATAACAGGAAAGAAATGTAAACTGTAAAATGCTATATGAAATTAAAAAATTAATATACATTGTAACAGATTATTTAATAATATTTAAACAATATGTTCAAAATTATGGTTTCTGTATAGCTTTAAAGGTGCTAATAAATGATTGAGTTCCAGTGAAATGTTTGGTACTACCAGTAAAATCTTGGACAGAGTCCAATGGTACTAAGACTTCATCATTTGTCAAAAGGATTTTCCAGACATTTTTCTGGACATCTCAAATATGACATCTCAAATATCATTTGGTATTTTAAATCATGGTCAGTTAAATTCCAGGTTGTTGTATTATTAGTTAGGTTGAAATAAATATTAGATAAAAATTTTCTACTTTGACCTTCATCCTACATTTCCTCAAATAATATGTGGTATTGCAGCAATTGTTATTAATGTTTCCAGATTCTGGTAGCACTCCTGGTATTGACCTTTTGAAATTATTGAAAAATAAAGCAAAAGACACCTTTCTCCTGGAAATTCTAAACAGTCTCCTATTTTCATGACCTATTTGATACCTGATCCTATCACCTTGCCTATGACCAAAAGTCAGGCCTTCCCACTCAGCAGAAAGCTGATCATTTATTTTCTTAGCGGGAGATCTCTCCCATGTCATTAATGATTCATATAGGTCATGTTTACAGGGCTAAGTGTTTCCAAGTTTGTTGTATCATAAAGTAGCAACTTCTATTTTGTAAAATACAGGGCAAGAGCTTCTTATGTGAGACAATCAAGAGTGATTGTTTAAGTGCTATTGTCTTCCTATTTTAGAGAATGACACAGGACTGAAATGGGGACAAAGGAAAAACTGAAATAAAATCCTAGGAACAAAGATCTCTCTCATTCAAGCCTCTGTGAAGCTAACAATGAAAATCAAGGGGGCGGCGCCTGTGGCTCAGTGAGCAGGGCTCCGGCCCCATAAGCCGAGGGTGGCGGGTTCAAACCCAGCCCTGGCCAAACTGCAACAAAAAAATAGCCGGGCATTGTGGCGGGCACCTGTAGTCCCAGCTACTTGGGAGGCTGAGTCAGGAGAATCGCCTAAGCCCAGGAGTTGGAGGTTGCTGTGAGCTGTGTGACGCCACGGCACTCTACCAAGGGCAATAAAGTGAAACTCTGTCTCTACAAAAAAAAAAAAAAAGAAAATCAAGGAAAATTTTTACATATTCAGAATGAGGAATCAGAGTTGGTATCCATCGTCATAGAAAAACTTTGAGAAAAGAAAAGGATTTGACAGTATAATTATGTTCTTCACTAATTTCTTACTTTTTCTTTCATTTTATTATTTCCCCCTTCTTACAAATTAAAACATTAATTTAACCACCAAAATGTATAATTCCAAAGGCTTTTTCTTGTCGATACTATTTTCAATCTTATGTAATTTGTATATTTCATAGTAAAATTTACATTACTAAGAAAAGGGCAAATTCTATAAGTTGCCTAAACCAAACTGATGCTTATATAATTTCTTTTCTTCTATACTGTACCAATGTACATTATATTTTTATAATTTTCAACTTTCATACTTTCTCTTTCTTAGGAATAGTTAATTCTTTTTGTGAAATTGTCTACTTTCTCTTGACCAAGCTAATGGCATTCTACAGACCAGATTGAATGTGCCTATAATTATCAGGTATAGGCACATTCTACACAAATTCAAATGAACATTTCTTTTTTTATTTTACACAAATAAAAATAAATATGCATTTCAATTCCTTCTGCTTGTTCCAAATTTCTGTACATTCTAAGAAATGCTGTAATAGCTATACTGTAATAGCTATAGATGTAACAATATACATCTATAAATTGTATATTGTTACACTTGTTTGGGGATTAGGTTCTTAAAAATGCATTTGATGGGCAGCGCCTGTGGCTCAGTGAGCAGGGCGCTAGCCCCATATGCCGAGGGTGGCGGGTTCAAACCCAGCCCCGGCCAAACTGCAACAAAAAAATAGCCGGGCGTTGTGGCCGTGCCTGTAATCCCAGCTACTTGGGAGGCTGAGGCAGGAGAATCGCCTAAGCCCAGGAGTTGGAGGTTGCTGTGAGCTGTGTGACGCCACGGCACTCTACCGAGGGCAATAAAGTGAAACTCTGTCTCTACAAAAAAAAAAGAAAAAGAAAAAGAAAAAAAATGCATTTGATAAGAATAATATATATATCTTTAATTTTAATATGTAGCGCCAACTTACTTTTAATAAACCCCACAATGATAGACTTTGCCACACCTTTCACTCTTTAGTTACCTAACTTAGGTTATTAGGGTTTTTGGTAGCCTTCTTGAATTTCACATGTTTACTCTGCCATCTTTTTTTTTTTTTTTTTGCTCATATTTGGTAATTATAGATCCCTAACTAGCAGCTATGTTGCAGTTCCCTGGTTCAACATTTGACTTCCTAGCATAGATAATTTTTACCCCCTAGTTTTAAATTTGCTGTTCTGTGAATCATGCCTCTGCCAGAACCACCACCTGTGAATGTTTTACAACAAATATTTTATTATTACCGATGAAAATATTACAGACAGCATTTTTCTGACCCAAGAATTTGGTTCAGAGGGAAATGATTAATTACATGGAAAAATGTTAATGTTATCCATTGAATTTACTGTGTATTTCATCATCAAGGAACAGCAGTTCTTATAGTATATAAAAATGGCCTCTAGAACATTAGAGAGGATAATTTGTAAATTTGACTACCATCCAAGTTTTAAAATATATTCTCAACCAACAACAAATATTAAATTCCTTCTTCAAAATCCATGTTAATAAATACATCTGAAAAATGAATAAGGAAGAAGCAAATGTTTAAAGAAAAAAATATTTTTGAGTATTAGATTCTATTTAAGAAAATACTTTAAATAATTAATTTACATTAGTAAGCTTACCTATATCTTTAGCAGTTTAAAATGTATAAAAAATCTTCTTAACCACTTGTCGATATTATATTTTTATTTATTTTAAGGAAATATTTCCTATTTTACAGAATTTGGAACTATCTGATACAGCTCAGATAAAAAGAAAATTATATAGAGGAACATTAAAAAGAAATAGTCAATAGAGGGATAGGTAGTGATATTAACTATTGTTTTCTCCCCAAACTGTTTCATATTAAATATGCTTTATTTTGTAGGACCTTTATCACTTGATTATATAGTATTAATGTGTTTCATGTCATAGAACTTTGTAAGAGTTTAGTACTCTATTAAAAAAATAGCACTATTGTATAATTTTTGACATTTAGTTTACTCATACATTTAGACTATTATAAATAACATTTTGTTGTCAATAACTATGCAACTTTCTATTTAAAAATTGTCTGATTGGAATTAATTAAAAAATAGGAATATTCTATGTGAAAGGACCCAGATACATTATCAGTTCTTGAGGTATTTATAAGTGACTATTAATATCACACAGATATTTTGTAGATATAAACAGACTAAGAAGTTATGATTTACAATCCTATATGCAGTGCATATTTAAAATGAGACAAGAATAAATTGGAAGCTTTCATGCCATAGAAAAGCCAGTTTACAGTGTGAAAACGTAATAATGAATCTATTGTATCAAGTAATTATTTTGTGAGCAGTATTGCTTCTATCATAATATATTAACTCAAATATTTCCCCTTAAGAAGATGGTGGTTATTGTTAATGACCAGCTTGTCACAGAAATTAGAATCACCTTTTGTCTCAGGCTATTAGTTAAGGAACCAATTATTGCATTCTTAAAAAATATCTTCCAAAAAACCACAAAAGTTAAAAGATTACATAAGACAGCCTCACAGTAGTATTGAAATGTGTTCTGAGGACATATGTTCTGACAATAAACATATGTGAGTAATACTCTGACATGTTGACTATTGCTGCCAGCCGACCATCAGGGAGTATAATTACAGAGGCAGAACGTGGCAGGATGTGTGGGGGCCCAATAAGCCCAATTACTGACTGTAACTGAGCAGCGGACGAAGGCTTGATGAGTCCAGTAGTTGAGAATGACTGTAGAGGACATCAGCTATCCATTCTTTTAGGCTCCCTAAATATTTAATAGGTGTATTAAATTAGATCATCTGAAGGAAACCACAAATAATGTCAGCCTCCAAAAGATACTATAACTAGTGGTTAACTCGATATGAGCAATATAAGAAAAATAATTTTTAATAACTCTGAAAAATACTTCTACAGAAGAATATGGAAGATGACTAAATTTCCAACTCATATCATTCTGTCCTGCAGAATCAGAGGTAATCAAATAGCCTTTCTAAGAAAAGTTAGAGTGAAATTTATCTTCTGTATTTTTCTCATATTATGTTACTTAATAATTTTCCATTTTGGCATTTGAAATTTCTTTAAAAATCATCATTTATTTTATTATTCATTATATATATTTAATTTAATTTTCTTTTAGGGCCACACAGTGTTATATATTTTGTGTTCTTTTTTTTTTTTAACCATCGTACCATCTCATGTAGGCGAAAAAAGAAATCAGCAGCATCCTCTTGTAATGGAGGAAGTAAAGTAGTTGGCACTTAAAACTGGAATTTTATAAATGTATATCATTTTTCCTTTTTCCTTTGAGGAGTATACGAGCAAAAGTTGCTTTATATTGAGTGTAGCAATTGCATATCTTATATTAGTCTCCCAGGGCTGCTATAAAAAATTACCAAGAATTTGTATTACTTGAAGGAAGAAAAATTTATTCTCATAATTCTAGAGGATGGAAACACAAAATCAAGACTCTGACAATACCATGCTCTCTTCAAAGTCTGTGGGGGAGAGTGTCTCTTTGGTGTCTACTGGTTTCTGGGAGTTGACAGCACTCCCTGGAGTTCTCTGACTTACGGACACGTAACTCCCAATCTTTGTCTCATTCTTCACACACTGTTCTCTCCTCGTACCTGTGTCTTCCTGTGTCACTAGATTTAGGGTCCACTCTAATTCAGTGTGACCTCATCTTAAGTTGATTACGGGGCAAAGATATTTACTTCCACATAAAGTCATACTCACAGGTAATCGCTATTAGGACATAAATGTATTTTTGAGAAAGTGTGAGTCAATTCTTAAAAGCTCTGTTGGGGATGAAAAAGTGCATGTAAGTGCAGAAAAAGAGTAAGTATATGCAAACTATTTATTTGACAAAGGATTAATATCCAGAATATATACGGAACTCAAACAGTGGAAGAAAAAAAAATCTGATTAAAAATGGGCAAGTTATCTACACAGACATTTCTCAAAAGGAAGACATAATCATGGTGCGATGCCAGTGACGTAATTCAGACAGACTGGAGGGCAACTGAGGCACTGGCAGGTAGGTGCAACATGTCTTTATGCAGCTCTAGTGACAGGTGAACCAAATAACAGGAGAGGTCCACCCTTATTCAGCCCCTGTTTGCCAGGAACATGGGCTACATAGAAGGCCCACAATTCACAATCCATAGTTTGCTATCCAACATCCACGATCTGCAACCCGCGCAAGGGGAAGGTCCCATACACCCCTGTACACAGGACAACAAAAGTGCCAGCATGCCGAACAACTACAATGATAATGTGCATGTTAGTATCATTGTACATGGTTATGGTTATCTAAATGTACAAGGAGCCTTCTATCCTGTCCATCCTGTCCAGGGTTATGGACAGAGCCCAGACTTCCTTATCTCATCCCTCACACAGGGCCATGGGTAAGAAAGTCCAAACATCTTTGTCTGTCCCTACACATGACTACCAAATACATTTTTAAGGTATCCTCTACACCCTTAATCATAAGTGAAATGCAAATTACAAAAGAAGATAACATTTCACCCAAATTGGAATGATGTTATGGAAGAAACTGGTAAAGATGGGAAGAAAGGTGAACATACATGCACTGTTGGTGGAAATGTAAAGTCTCATAGTGCAGCCACCGTGGAAAGGAGTTTGAAAAAGAGATCAGTATCTTCAAGAGATACATGTACCCCGTGTTTCTTGCAACAGTGTTCACAATAACCAAGATATGGAATGAACACAAGAGTCTAGATAAATAGATAGAGAATAGATAAAGAAAAATGTGACATGTATCTGTAATGGAACTAGTAAGCCATAAAAAGAATGAAATCTTGTCATTCACAGCAACATGGATGAGCCCGGAGGACATTATGTTAAGTCAAATATGCCAGAAATAGAAATTTAAACACCACATGTTCTTATTCATATGTGGAAGTTACAAAACTTGCTCTCATTAAAATAAAGAGTAGCAGGGAGGCTACTAGAGACTGGATGGTGTAAGAGGAAGGAGCGATAATGAGAGATTTGTTAAAGGATATGAGATTACAGATAAATGAGAGAAATGAGTTCTAATGATCTATACCAACGTAGGATGACTATGGTTACTGATAGATGAGAGAAATGAGTTCTAATGACTTATACCAATGTAGGATGACTATGGTTACAGACAGATGAGAGAAATGAGTTCTAATGATCTATACCAATGTAGGATGACTATGGTTACTGATAGATGAGAGAAATGAGTTCTAATGATCTATATCCATGTAGGATGACTATAGTTACCGACAGATGAGAGAAATGAGTTCTAATGATCTATACCCATGTAGGATGACTATGGTTTCAGATAGAAGAGAAAAGAGTTCTAATGATCTGTACCAATGTAGGATGACTATGGTTACAGACAGATGAGAGAAAAGAGTTCTCATGATCTAAACCATTGTAGGATGACTATGGTTACAGATAGATGAGAGAAATTAGTTCTAATGATCTATACCAATGTAGCATGAGCAAAGTCAGACAATTAAGTTTGTAAACTGATATTAGAAAAAGTGCCTTAAAGTGTGGACTAAGTGCTGGCATTGGTTCATCGATTCCCAAAGCAAGTACTTCAAAGGTGTCTGTAGTGACTGATATTCAGCAATGAGGTATGTAGCACTTTTTCCAGGATGAATGCACAAATGTAGTTGTTCAACTTTGTACTAAATTGTTTAAAATCTCCTCTTTGTTTATCTTAATATCAGTTCATTTTTTCATATGTCCTTCTCATGAGAATTTTAAAAATATTTTTCAAGTTTCATGGAAATTCTACGAGGGTTTTAGTTATAACTACAGTAGAACTTCCATAGTTGCCGGCCTCCCTATACTGAACAGCTCCCTAAGTCGACCTAATTTTCATAGATGAGATGCACCATATGTAGTCATCAGTACAGTAGGTCTTGTTCCTTGTGTTGACCACCTCCCTGTGTCAAGTTTGTTACAATCCCTTAGGTAGTTAACTTGAAGAGGTTCTACTGTTGTTAGAGAAGAAGCTATTCCATATTCCTAGGACAAGGGCATCATGACTGCTTAAGATGATGAGTCTGTCAATCATGCTGATCTTAACATGGTACATTGTATGTACTAAAACAACATGATGCACCCTATAAATGTGCACAATTGTTTTGTACGAATTAAAAAAAGTAAACACTTAATATCATATGTATATTTTATGTGTATGAAAAATAAAATCTTTAATTTAGTCCGGTTCATTGAGGAATTCTCTTTTGAATACTGTTTTATAATCTCCAGTCACCTGCATCTGTCGTAGCTGTCCATCTCCCTCATTCCTGACAACTGGTCATAAAATCCTATCATATCCATCACACTCAAAACATGACACAACAAACA
Organism: Nycticebus coucang; assembly: GCF_027406575.1. NCBI lineage: Eukaryota > Metazoa > Chordata > Mammalia > Primates > Lorisidae > Nycticebus > Nycticebus coucang. The sequence goes on from NC_069780.1 coordinate 180,537,913, forward strand.
TCACACTCAAGGCATGACCTACTTCTGTGAAGGTGGAGTTCAAGGCATTTGAGCAAATCGCTGTGTGCCTATGCCATTTACACATCTATGCAGCCAGACCGGGCCTTGACATTCTAAAATTAAGAATATTTTAGGAGAAAACCACAATTCAGAGCACTTTGTTAAGAGGGCAAAAAAATATTGAAAGAGACAACACAATACATATTCCTGGAAGTAGGTTTCAGAGAGTATCACTAATCTTTAAATTTTTAAATTTGTACAGTTTGATATTAGATTGGACCCTATACTAAATTTAGCAAATGCACCTTTCTGCATCCATGGGCTTAAATACCTGATTCTTGGACAAAATGCTATTTAGAAAAAGAAACACATAAAATTCACTTTAGCATTAATTCCAAATGTTCCATACTTATGTGCTATAAATGCATTCTTGTTTAAATTTATCATGAGTGTTATACCTTCTTTGAGATATTATACATGATGAACTACTTAGATAATATTCAATTAAATATTTCCAGATGTTAAAATATTTCCAAAACTCAAACTCAGCACCTGCAATTGGATAAAAGCCAGTATCATGAATTTCTGATTGAATACTTTTAAAAATAGGAAGTATTTTAGTCATCATTGCAAGAATTTATTGCATTTCTTCCATTTATCATGGCCAGTTTAAAGTTCCAGAGTGTTCTGCTTCCCAGTTTCAATTCACTGATTTTTAGTGTTAGCTTTGATACCTTCAAGTTAATACAATGGTCTGTGACTTTGGGTGACAGTTGGGAGCTAGAAAAAATGAAACAGTGTCCAGAGATTCCTATGCAAAGTCCTCCATGAGATTCAAAACATTGAAAGTAAAATATTTAAGTAGGACTGTCAAACATTTAAATCCCTAGAGAGTTGGATCATGGGAGAAATTAGAAACAAACAATTTAACTGTTTGTTTTTTTACTACAAATTTACCATTATTTTTTTTCCAAATAGCATCACAGATTAATTTTCATTAATTTTTAAAATATTAATATATAAATTATTATAAATGTATAATATATGTACATGCTCACATATTTTATGTCTTAAATTTTATATATTATACATAACAATAAGAAATTTACATAACATTAAACCAATTACATATGTGCCGTGTCAACTCTAGATAAAGGAAAAAAAAACAACAGGTTAGTAAACCTTAAAATGCACACAAGTATATATATATATACATCCTTTTCAAAAATTCACACCCTTATCTTATTTACTTCTTACCTATAATCATATGAATAAAATGTTCACCTCTTTCCACTTGCAATGCATAAATTATTTGACCCACTCCAGAGATGGAATTTATTTTCATAAATCAGTCTCCTTTTAGATGAGAAAGATTCAGTCCTAAGAATTTAAAGAGCTAGAATCAAACTTGAGAATTTCTAATGTTAAATACAATGATATATATTATATGCCAATTCATTTTATAAAATTAAAGAAAAACTCTTAAAACACACACAGTATTTCATATATAGCCTCATGTTTTCATAAAAGACTATCTTATAGAAAGATATATCTTCAGAAATGAATAGATAGCATTTAACATTCACCTACCTTAAAAGTAGCCCTATTTGGCAATAAATAATGGTCTTGAGGTATCACAGTCATTTTGGAAAGTTATTTTCATTTTGTAAATATTTGTGCTTCTTTTTAACATAGATATCTCTTAAGGGAGACAAAAACATTAGTAGTGGTAATTTATCTCAAATTTTGATAAATTTATCAAAATTTATCTCACATAATGTTTTCAAGTGACAGTGGAGGCAGATCATTTCATATACGAAATGATCGGTTTTTCTGTTTGTTAGCAAATTATATTTTGATGCTGCTTGTTGCAAGATATCAGATATATACAGTATGTTTTTACAATCTGACCTGAATGTCCTCCGGCTGTCCAATTGAATCAATAAAATGTTTTTTTAAGTCCCAATTTTTAGAGCTTTTCTAATACATGGCTGGCATATTGGAAGGCATTCCAACCCTAAAGGATGCTGCTTTGATAGTAGGGCTTCTCCAGAAAATCAGACAAAGCAAATAACTTTTAAAACATTTATTATTAAAATCACAATATTTAGCTATGTGAAAATTTTCTTTCCAGAAATATCTTTATAAATTATTAATATCATATATAAGTAGCTAGAGTGCAGGTACTGGGCAAATTCATTTTGAAATTTACAACATTATTAGAAAACACTGAGAAAGTTATAACTTCTCCTTCTTTATTACTTTAAAATTAACATAATTTTAATACAGATAAATTAAGAGTCTTATAATAATAAAATAAAAATTATAGCAAAATATGTTAATAAATCCTGAACCAGGTAGATATAACTGTCATTAATCTGGTGATACACTACTTTATAGACTTTTTTTCTACATTTGCCCAGACATAATTTTACGTGATCAGAATTAAATTATATGAATACTTTTACTTAGGCTTAGCACAATGCTTGTCAAGACAGGCTATTAAAAACTGTGACAAAATTAAGTGAGATTAACTTACTATGTACCTGCATAATTATATCTTTCTTTATTTAGGGTAAATTTTTAAGAATCATTCTGTACTCATTTATTATTCTAAATTTCAGAAAAATGAAGGAAGTTAGATATCTCAGAACTAATTATGAATAACCAGGTACATAAATATATTTGTATAGTTTATATCTCATTTTATAATTTTATTGAAAAATGATAATTTATAAGTTATCCAACTATTACTATATACATATATGCTCATAATATCCAAAAAATGATAATTATTGCTGGTTTTTAATAATTCATAATTCATAGATATTGTAACTTATTTCCTTTGGTTTAATTTTTTGTAACATAACTTTCAACACTCAAACTCAGAATGGACGAACTTTTCATTGTTTCAGGTACTTGTTTTTTTGCTGTTTGCTGCAGCATAAGCCTTTGGACACTACTTTGGTTGGAATTCTTTGGTTCCCATTCTTAATTTGTTTTAGAGCAGCCAAAAAGCACCACAGATAATAGCCAGAACTGTAATTCTTATTGATCCATTAAAATAAAAAAAATCAATGAAAATATACCAAAATGTTATTTAGAAAACTTATAAATAAGCCTCAAATTGTGACAGCAATGCCAAGTCCAAAGGGAAAGTAAGTTCTAGGTGCCTACTTATGAACCTTAGTGTTAAAAGATAGTTAATATAGAAATACCCCCCCCCTTTCTTTTTTTTTTTCCCCCGAGACAGAGCCTCAAGCTGTTGCCCTGGGTAGAGTGCGGTGGCATGGCAGCTCACAGCAACCTCCAACTCCTGGGCTCAAGCAAATCTCCTGTCTCTGCCTCCCAAGTAGCTGGGACTACAGGCACCCACCACAATGCCCTGCTGTTTTTTTTTTTTTTTTTAGTTTGGCGGGCCCAGGCTGGATTTGAACCTGCCAGCTCAGGTGTATGTGGCTGGCACCTTAGCCGCTTGAGCCACAGGCACCGAGCCGAAATAACCCATTTTTATGTTGATAACAATGCAAGTTGCTGAATGTAATTCACAAAGTATTATATCCTAACATTCAGTGGAAACAGGATCTAAATCATGAATTCTAACTTAAGCATGGTTTAGCTAAGAACAAACACAGCATTATAAAAATTATACTTCCAAGCAATATGCATACAGGGAATTCATAGATAACATGACAGGTGCAAATACTTGTAAAGAGAAGAAAATAGCAAAGAACACTTGGAATTTGGTTCCAACAGCTCAGTACCATTCATCTCTGTTACATGTCAGTAAATACGTATATATGTTCAGAATCCATATATTATCTATGTAATAGATAATCCTAATATCTCTGTAATAAATATTCAGACACTGTTAAGTTGGAAAAGTTGCTACTGTACTTTTTTTTATTTTTAAGAAATAGTGATGATCTCCGTCCAAGGTCTTCTAGGAGTTCAGTTTTGTTAAGTTACAGTTTTCTAAGTATATGAAGACTGCACTTAATCTTCAATGAATAAGTGAACTAGAAAATATTTGTGGCAACCTGTTCATGACTGAGGTCAAGGGTGAAGCTGAAACCTGAACTCTGGAGTCTTAGTTGAAATGTCCTAAAGTTTAAATGTAGGTCGCTAATTATCCTTCTTAAAACATTGCACAAATTTAATGGCAGCTGACAATTAGCTACAAGTTGAAGGCCTCCACTAGGCGAATTTTAAATAGTTTAAATTTTGTATTTGGTTACCAGAGTTATAGGGCAGCTAAGTTTAAATATGGTAATTCATGTTGATGTCTTTTTAATTCAGAACAGTGCTCTTTTTTGTTTTATTACTTAAGGAACAACCCAGATTGTTTCATGACTTTGGTATATATTTTTGAGAATTTCCAACATCATATTTCTACCATTGTGCATTAGCAGGGGCAAATATTCTTCGCTGACATAGTCCTGGGCTACAGATCAGATTTAATTTCTAGCCGTGGGCCCTCTTCTCACCCTGACAAGGACTCGTTTTATGACTCTTGGAGATTCTGTAAACTATCTCCATGCTTGTTAACACAATCTTTTGTGCAGGCAGAGTGAGCTTAAAAAGGTGGCCTCATATGTTTTTAACTAAGAAGCCTAAGTAAGGTATGGGAACTTTACCCTATATTCAGATTTACATAGAGTACTCAAATATACATGAAGATATATTAACAATAAAATATTAATGTTCTAGTAATCTTTTCACATATTACCTTTTTAAAATGCCCAGATAATGGTGGAAATTGTAGGCACAATTTACTGGAATGTTACAAAAGTACAATTCTTATAAGTTATGTCACTAATCCATGATGTACATTACAAAATGTTATAACAGCAATATATGAGCAACATTTCTCAGATCCTTTCCTAGTACGATCTAAAAATGTCAAAATTGTGGTATGAAAAGTCAATGTTCTCCCAAAATGGAAGATTTCTGAAACCTTATGCTATCGATCTTATAAATTCTGATTTTTCAGATGTTTTTTCTATGGGCTATTAGAAAAGCTCACCAAATGCTGTATAGTATACACAGCATTTTTTTCAGCTTTTAATGTAATGATACATCAAAAATCCCTAAATATAACCTCATTTCATGGAAAATTGTACAAAAAAAGAGTCCAAAGAATTATTTTCAAAATTTAAGGAATATAATATACATGTCTAAACTATATTCAATGGGTTAATAAATTACATGGACTGTAAAGTGTAGAGAATTTAAGTACCATTATTTGGCATTCATTCCTTAAAGATATAGTCAACACACAATCTTTGCTAGCTATTGTGGCTGGGTAAAAATATAATGTTATTTCTTCACCCAGAGCATGTAGTATTTTCCATAGTTACAGGAATAAAGCAAGTGTTCAGAGTTGCTGGAGTTAAGATAGTATATATATTATTATTCTCCAACTATGATGCTCAAAGAGTAAGCAGGGACTGAACTTAATGCTTTCTTTATAAAATTTGAAAATGAAATTTATGAAATATCATTTGTTTTTATTATATGTACCTTTTTTATTATATGTATCTATCAACTTGTGAAAAAGCACACACAAAAGTATTTAGCCCTTAGACATGTTGTTAAAACAATGCTTGCATTATCTCAAAAGTAGATTCTTGAATAACTAGCGTTTGTTTGTTATTTTATATCTTTTAAAATGGGTTGTTCTTTGGAAAGGTTTTGTTCAAATGTAAAAGAGAATTTTTCCTTACTTGGTTTGATGAACTAAATAAAGAGTATAATTGGAATACTAGTGAACACAAGGAAATACTCCAGAATTTTTTTTTTTTTTTGTACAGACAGAGTCTCACTGTACCACCCTTGGGTAGAGTGCCGTGGCGTCACACGGCTCACAGCAACCTCTAACTCTTGGGCTTACGCGATTCTCTTGCCTCAGCCTCCCAAGCAGCTGGGACTACAAGTGCCTGCCACAACGCCCGGCTATTTTTTGTTGCAGTTTGGCCAGGGCTGGGTTTGAACCCGCCACCCTCGGCATATGGGGCCAGCGCCCTACTCACTGAGCCACAGGCGCCACCCAATACTCCAGAATTTTTAATAGTGATTTCTAATACATAAATAAATAGCATAACAGAATCAGCATGGAAAATATTTTGAAATATCTTTTATGGTATTATGTCTAGAAAGAATGGCAGATGATAGGTGATAAATAATAGATCACCCTACCAAATGATACATACAGAAAGTCCGATAGATATAGAGATAGAGAGAGGGAGAAATAGAAATATAGAGAGTAAGTGTAAAAGAGAAAATGAGAATGAAAAAGTGTGTGAGAGAGAGAGAGAGAGAGTGTGTATGTGTGTGTGTGTGTGTGTGTGTCTGTCTGTCTGTCTGTCTGTCTAATATTAGGGAAATATATTTCAGGTGCAGATTGGAATGTTTTGGAAGTAAAGGATTAAAAACTGGAATTCATCCCTATTATTTTTTGTCTCACTAATTTGTACCTTTGATTTCAGAGTAGAATTTCATTAAATGAGTGTATTATATAGTTTATACATTCATCTGTGAAAAGAAATCTGAAGTTTCTAGTTTTAGGTGATAAAGATGAAATAAATACCTATAAACAAATACAGGACTTTGTGTGAACACAAATTTCCATTGACTTCAGAATATTTAGAGGTAGGGCTGCTGAGTCAAACATTTAGAACATGTTTAATTTTAAAATCTATAGTCAGACTACTTTCCATCGTAGCTGGACCATTTTGCATTCCCAAAGCAATGAATGAGATTTCTCTTGCCCTGTACGTCATCATTTGCTGCTGTCTTTTTGGTTTTGTTTTGTTTTCGGGTATTTGAATAAATGTGTAGTAGTGTAGCATTGTGGTTTTCATTTGCATTTTCCTGATGAATAATGATGTTGAGCAACTTTCTATGTGTTTAGTTGCTAACTGTTAACCATATAATCTTATTTGCTGAAGTGTTTGTTGATGGCTTTTGCCCTTTCCAAAATTGGATTGTCCTTTAATTGTTTCATTTTAAGGCTTTAAAATATTGAAATGTAAAGGTTTATTTAATTTGTAAAATAAGAATATAAATAGAAGCTATAAAAACTAAGAGATAAATGCCCTACTGCAGGTAAAGCAGTGTGCACCTGCCAGTCTGTAGTATCTATTGCTATTTATGTTTCACCTAGGGACATGATGTGACTCTGTATTTATTCATATTTTTGGAGAGGCAAAATTCAGTTTGTACCATATGCACAGCAAGAATATCTATGCAATCTAAGTTTTAAGGCATTAGTAATAAATTATGAGCTCTTCTTAAGGAAAACCAACTCTTTAAAGTATTATAAATACATAAAGTCCAGTCATGTGCTCATCTATAGAACCTCCCAAAACCTTCAAAACCATATTATTGAAGATTGAGGAGCTCAAAATGTGATGCTAATATTAGAGGGCTAGGATTATAATTTTTCTTTATGTATCTGTGAGGATATTATTAGAAAATAGCCACTTTTATAATTAGTTGTACATTTTGCCTATTCATGATCCACCTGGGTGAAATCATGTGTATTATGTCTGTAATTATAAAGACAACTGTACTTTTACCCTTGAAAAGCTGTTCTTCTAATAGATTGTTCACTTTGGCTCAAAACTAAAACTTTTTATAGTGAGAGACTTTCATTTCTCCATCTGGCTGGGTCCTACCAATTGTAAAATGGGCAATTTGTTTCTTTTGTGAGCACAATGATCTATCTTTAGTACCCCGTTTTCTGCCCTGTGGAACAAATTTGGTGGCTAAAGAATGATGGAGATTCCTTAAGCAGTGACCCACATTACCACTTGTTCCTTTTGTCTCCACAACAGCCCGCAAATAATAGAATGGAATGGAATTGTCGAGCTTTACTTCAGAGTATAATCTATAGAATTATTACACAAAGATCTGGGCCATTTATCTTTAGATGGTGGTCTCTATCAATCTATAGTGTATTAACTCATTCTGTAGTGGAAATTCATTCATTCAAACATGCAGTACACATAAAATTTTATGAGATTTTTAGGCATTTGTTTGTAGAAAGAAGATTAAAAATGTATTTCCAAATACTTCTAAGACATGGAAATTTCCAATAAGAGAACAAACTTATTCAAACTTTACATGAATGGAGGTGCTAGCTCTTCATTTAAATTGATGAAATAATGTGCATTGAAAACTGGAGAGCTCACAGGATTTATTCATTTACAGTATTTCCTTCATGTGCTTCATTATTTTCCTCATTCATTCACAAATCCAAGTTTTCATTCTAAAATGATTTGATTACTCTATTCTGAAATACTTGTAATGTGCCTACTAAGAACAAGACATTTTATAGAAAAGTATAGAAGATTCAGTGATCACATAAGCAGTTTATTCTATTTACTTGAAAAGAAAAAGCCTGCAGGGAGAATACTTATTCCGCAGTAAATAAAATATAGAACAAGTTGGGACTATACAAAACCCAGACTGCTTTTTAAACATAAATAAGTTTGGTACACTTACATACTTAACATTTCTTTTCAAATATTTGTTTAGGTATTAAATCAAATAAGTCTTCCCAAGGAAATAATAGCAGCATGAAAGTTTAGGAATTCAATTCTCACATTTGAGAAAACAGAGAAATATTAAGTGATTATATTCCTCAAATAACTACCCATAAAAGTTAATGTTTGAACCTAGGGCCTGTGATTTTGAATTAAGATATAAGAATTATTCAATTAAAAGCCTTATCATCTCATTAACGCTAATATGCTGCTTTAAATTTTTTTCATGAACTTAAATTACTCCCTCTCTTATTTAAAATCACAGACATTCATATTTTTATTTACTTACACAATATTTATAAACATTTAAGGTAGAACTGAATTTGTATTAATCAGCTCACCTTTATACTATACGTCACTAGCAAGTTATTTTTACCTCAATTCACATAACCAAAATTATATGACTATAAAAAGACATCCGAATGTTGGAATATGTATAAATTGTGAAATAGAATTCAAATTTCAGATTATTCTGATGTAGTACTGTATCACATTCTTTCCCTGTATACTGCTGAAAGAAATCTTAATTAAAATAATAATTTTTAAATTCCAGTAGTTATTAAAAAATTACAAGGCCTCTTTTATCTAGAGACATATATTCATTTTTCCACAAATAATTTTAAGAACTGAAAACAGTTGGGGTAAACTTATTTCTATATAAAAATATTTTGCCAAATAGAGATTCATATTAATCATAGTATTTATTTCATCTAAAATTAATATTACTTAAAAATTATCTTACTCTGTAAAATGTTTGATTTAATAAGTATTATTAGGGCTTTGAGAATGCACAATGTTGTAAATGAATAGGTTTTTTAACATTTATTAAGGAGTGCTTCTTTATAAGTTTTAATATTTTTACTCTGTTTTTAACATCAATCCCTTAACTAGATAATTAGGTCGATCCAAAACATAAAGCTTTGTTTAAATAATCATTCTCAAGGACCTTAAGCATAATTAATTTGGTTACATTATAAAAATAACAAATCATTAAATATATGTCAAATAAAACTTGACAAATTATTAATATAAATATGTAATTATAGATATAGATGATATATGGACATATTCAGCAATTCTAATTTACTCAAAGGTGTGGGTTGGGTTTAAAGTCACTTCCTGATATAGAACTAATACATGTCCTATAATATGTGTTCCAATGAAGTGTGTTAATAACTTATATTCTTGCTTTCTCTGTATGAATACTAAATATTTTAAGATAGACATAGACATCCAATATAATTTAAAACAATATAAGGTTGATAGCTCATGGAGTTGTTGTCTCTGTGGCCCAGTGACAAGGACTTTCTTGCACTACACTCCAGGACATGGGAGTCTTCCCTAGTCAGTCACATACGGAGCAGGAATTTTATTGCTACATTTACAGCATAGCAGAGAGCATACCAGAACTCATGCTCACCACAGGTTGGGACATCCTACAGAGGAAAAAAAGGGAAGAAAGAAAAAGGTTGAGGCATATGATCTATGCTAGTTCATTTATTTCTCTCAATATTGCTAATCATACTTCCACTGTTGGGGAATAAGTGAACAGGGGAACAGCAGCAAGTGCCCTAAAAGATATTAGGTATCTTTCAATACACAGAAAGGTCTACCCTTGTCAGTATGAATTCATAGAAAATACTTTATCCAAGCAAAGAAAACTAGAAAAGAAAAATAGCCTATCTAGGAATAGGATTTTTTTTTTTTTCCTGTAGTTTTTGGCCAGGGCCAGGTTTGAACCCACCACCTTCAGTATATGGGGCCGGCACCCTACTGTTTTTCTTTTCTTATTTTTTTTGACAGGGAGCCTAAAGCTGTCGCCCTGGGTACAGTGCCCTGGCATCACAGCTCACAGCAACCTCCAACTCTTGGGCACAAGCGATTCTCCTGCCTCCTCCTCCCAAGTAGCTGGGACTAAGGGCGCCCGCCTCAATGCTATTTTTTGGTTGCAGCCGTCATTGTTGTTTGGCGGGCCCGGACTGAATTTGAACCCGCCAGCTCAGGTGTATGTGGCTAGTGCCTTAGCTGCTTGAGCCACAGGCACCAAGTCACATTTCTTTTCTTTTTTTAAGAACGTTTTGTATTCAGTGGCATGCACTCCGAGCTAGAAGAGAATTGAAAGATGGGGAGAAAACTTGACTATTGAGCAAAGGAATTATTCCCATCAGATATAAGTGTGAATACACCATGACAACAACATTAGTATTAGAATATGTTTTCAGAAATGGTTGCATTATATTTAGAATTAGAGTTCTTATGGGCCTCGATGTTTAAAAATGACTCCAAATTGTTTTATTTAATGAACAAATGCTAGTGACAACCTGTTCTCATAAGATATGATCAAGTATTTTCTTCTGAATAAAGAAAAAAATACACGGCTGGAACAAATATCTTTCAAAGTTAGTAATTTGCAATGACCAGTAAGATGTACTTAACTATTTGAATGTGGGTAACGATACTAAATGATTATAACACTTACAAACCAAGAGTTATAAAATTTATCTTTTTCACCTTCAAAAGTTATTTTTAAAAAGCATCTTAAAAAGTATTTTGCTTTATGTACTATCCTACTTTCTACTCTCATTTTCAGAAGGCATTAAAGTATGTCATTAATATAGGAAAGCAGAAAAATAAATTAGTTAAGAAAATTAAATGTAACAATTATCGAGTTAACAGAATTTGCTGAACATTTTTGATAAATCTAACATCTATTTTTTAGAAATGCATATTTTTTCTGCCATCTTATTTTTTTTTTAAATCATGGACTATCTGGGGTAAATAGCCCCAGGGATGCAAATTATCAAACAAAGTATGTCAAATATACTTTAATCATTATTTTAGGTGGCTGAGAAATGTCGTGCTACCGAAACAAGAGCCTTTTTACTTTGGGGAAGGCTTCAGAAGTATCAAACTGTATTTCCTAGCATCAAAGATTTATGTGTAAGAGATTTTTCTTCATTTTGTTTTAATTAGAGGGAACAACTTGCCCATGGGGCATCTAAACTTAGAATGAGTTTGACATCACAACATAGTTTATATTCTCTGAGGAAAAACTAAAAACTAAACCTAAAGGATTTTCATTTTAAGACTTCAAATCACACAACAGAACAGTCAAATTTACTTTGGGATCTCAGCAGTGTGCTTATGTTTATGATTGATAAGACTATAATGTTTTTTTGTTTTTTTGTTTTTCTGGAGGGGGGAAAAAAGGGTTTGGTTCAAAAGTTCACGTTTGCGGCATCTTTGCCAGTTTTCTCTAAATCTATTGGTCTACAATTCTTCCCTAAAAATGTTTACTATAAAAAAGTTCGCAAGTGTGGTCTGCCAAAAGGAACTGTTAAAAGGGCTATACACTAAGATGTGAAGCACAATTGTCCGAAATAAATACTCATCAAACAAGGCAGATGTTTGCTCAATTTAATTTCCAAGGGACCATCATGGAAAAATCATTTTTGCTTTAAATTCTTTTAAAAGTCAAATAGTGTTTGAACATACAAACATTTGTTTCTTTCAATAGAAAGCAATTTAAATGTCATATATATGATATGTACAAAGTATCATATCCAGACATCCTTTAAATGAACTTGTCAGTAGTTTTTATATTACAAGATAAAATTGTTATAAGTAAATAAATATTTTCTTGATTTTTTTATTTTCATTCAGTACTTATAGAAGGTAAAAGAAGCAGATGATTCAACAAATCTAAAATGAAATAATTTAAAACAAATGAATTATTATTTTGCTCAAATATGGAAAAATACTACTGACTAATCAAAACAATTAACTGTTATTTAGTTTTCCTAAAAGTCCCTTACTTGATACAAATTTAGATATAAAGGCTCTAATTTATCATCTTAAGTGCTGTCAATAGTTTACCTCATTTCACCAGATTTTTTTTTTTTTTTTTACTATTGATTTCTGTAGTGCTTCACTGGAAGTAGAAGATAGGATATCCACTAACAGGTTCTAGTTTTTAAAGTTTTTAACACATTTAAATCAACATAGTATCTTACAGGTTAACTCTGGAGGGTAATGTTAGAATATGTGGCATGAGGCAACATCCACTTGCAATGCACGGAGTCTTGGCCATTATAATTCTCTTTATTGCCCTTTGTTTCCTTCTCTTGCTGATTACATTGGCTAGTATTTCCAGCACCATGTTGAATAGTGGTTGCGGTAGAGGACATTCTTGTCTGGTTCCAGTTCTAAGTGGAGAAGTTTTCAGTGTTGCTCCATTCGGTATGCTATCAGCTGGGGGTTGTTGCAGATGACTTCAGTCAGTTTCAGAAATGTGCCACCTATGCCTATACTCTGAAGTATTCTTGTTAGAAAAGGATGCTGAGTTTTATCAAATATTTTTTAAGCAGCTATTGAAAGGATCATATGGTCTTTGTTTTTGGTTCTGTTCATAAGGTGAATTAAGTTTATGAATTTGCATACACTAAACCAGCCTTGCATCCCTGGAATGAAACCTACTTGATCATAATGTATAACTTTCTTAATGTATAGCTGTGATATTGGCTAGGATTTTATTGAGAATCATTGCATCTATATTCATTAATAAAATTGGTCTGAAGTTCTTTTTAGTTATGTCTATTCCTGGTTTTGTTATCAGGGCGATGTTTGCTTCATAGAATGTATTGGGGGAAGATTCCTTCTTTCTTTATTTTTTAGAATAATTTCTACAGTATGGGTCTAAGCTCTTCTTTGAAGGTTTGATAGAATTCTGGTGTGAAGCCATCTGAACCAGAGCATTGGGCGGCGCCTGTGGCTCAAGGAGTAGGGTGTTGGTCCCATATGCCAGAGGTGGTAGGTTCAAACCCAGCCCTGGCCAAAAACCACACACACACACACACAAAAAAAATGAACCAGAGCATTTTTTGGATGTAGGTATCTAAGGCAATAAATTTCCCTCTTAATACTGTTTTTGCAGTATCCCACAAGTTTAGGTTACTTATAGCATCATTGTTGTTATGTTTGAGGAATTTATTCCTCCTTTATCTTTTCTTGGACTCAACTATCATTCTGAATGAGGTTGTTTAATTTTCATCCTTTTATGTGGGAATGAACATTTTCATTGGAGTTGAGTTCCACCTTTATTGCCTTGTGGTCTGAGAATATACAAGATATGATTTCTATTCTTTTCATTTGTTGAGGTTTGGTTTGTATATGAGGATATGATCTATTTTGAAGTATATTCCATGAAATGATGAGAAAAATGTATATTCTTTAGCTTTGAGAAACAGTTTTCTATATATGTCTATTAAGCCCAATTGTTCTAGTGTCACATTTAGGTTCTTTGTATCTTTTTTTAGTTTCTGTTTAGAGAATGTGTCCAGTTCTGTCAGAGGGTTATTAAAGTTCCTGGCCATTGTGGTGCTGTGGAATATCATATTGCTCAAACCACACAAGGTGTCTTTGATAAATCTGGAAGCATTTAAATAGGGTGCATAAAAAAAAAAAATAATAAAATAAATAAATAGGGTGCATAAATATTTAAAATTGAAAAGTCCTTTTACTGTATTGCTCCCTTGACCAGTATGAAGTAACCATCTTAGTCTTCTTAACTTTACTTGCTTTAAATCCACTTGTATCTGAAACTAATATTGCAACCCCTCCTTTCTTTTCATTTCCATTTGCTTAAAGTACTGTTTTCCGTCCCTTATATAGGGCACAAATTTATATACAACTAAAATAATTTGAAATAATATTATATACATTCATTTCACATTTATTGGATAAAACTCTCTACATCTCTCTGTGTTCAACAGCTTAAACTAGGCCCACATCATATTTTATTTGATGATTAAGCAGTCTCCTATATAGTTCTATAGATATTAATTTATTCACTCTTTTCTGCTTTTTATGACAGTGCCTGAATATGTGAATTTCATGAAAAATAACATCGAATGGAGTTATTATTTTGTGTAAATAATTAACTGGTTCTTTCTACCCCAAATTTTCAGGTTAAATTTGGACTTTAAAAACAGGTCTGATGGTGATTCAGGGATTCTAGCAAATGTTGATGGGCCCTTTTGACCATGTAGTCAGAAACTTCTAACCCCCAGAACCCTGTGGAGTAAGGAACCTGAGGAGAGTCCCTGATAGGTTGACTGATGCTTCGTTTTGCCAGCAGGAAGAAGCTAATAGCAGCTGTTGTCCATTTTCCCTTCAAGATTTGAGGACTATATCTCCTCAGTGTGTAATGAGAAGGGACATTAAGGAAAGCATCATCCAGGGGAATGGGAGAAAAACTTTGCCTGCTGGACCAGAATGTCTGGAAGAACCATAAGAACGTGAGTATGAAGCAACCTAGGTAACCAATGAGCAGTAGAAAGAGAAAATCAGTGAGCAATGGAAAAGGACGATAGTGCCTCGAGGCACAGAGGCAATCAAAGAGTTACAACCGATTTCAAACAGAGCATATACACCCTTGGATGTCTTTGCATCTTCATTTCTCTCTTTCCTCTCTCCTTCAGGAGACAGACTCAATTTCAACTCTCTTTGGAAGTACTCTAAACTTTCTCTTTGCTCTTCTGTGAAGAACCTCTCTTTGGTATCCCCCTCCAAGAAAGAGGAGTGTTCTGTACCAATGATCATAAATTGGTAAACTGATATCTTATGGTTTGGAATCTGGATGCTTGATTGATTGGTCACATGTGTTTGTATTTAGTCAGTTTAAAATAAACTAACATTTTCCATTGTTACATTTCACTAAGAATAAAGAGTGAGGCTTTTAAAAGTGATTTATCATGTATGTACCTGCCTGTCCCTCTAATACATTCTTGAGTCTGGTCTGAGTCTGAGCATGGTATACTATCGGAGGAAAATAGAATGTGATAAGTTAAAGATGCCTACTATGCACTATACACTAACCACCAGAACAGCAAAAAAAAGTTATATCTAATAGTCAAGAAAAGAAAAATAGGATCTCAAAAATCAATATATATAAAAAAAATTATGTGTCCCCCAAAGCATATGATAAAATAGGAAAAAATAGTGATGTTTTAGACTTAAACTCAATCATATAAATAATATGATTAAGTATAAATGTTATAAGCACTCACTTAAAAATCAGAGTTTATCAGATTCAGTAAATAAGAAACAATATATGTTACTGAGAAAAAAATGCATGCTAAAGATAAAGATACAAATATGTTAAAATTAAAAGAGTTGACAAACACTAGTCAAAGGAAATTTTGTAATAGTGGTAGATGATTAGATTTCAAAGCAAATACTACAACCAGAGTTACGTGAGTTCGTTTATGAACTAATTGAGGTCATAACACTCTTAAATGTGGATACATCCAATAAACAAAACTTCAGAAATATATGAAGCAGAAAATGGCAGAACTACAAGGAAAACAGATATTCAATGATGCAGAAATTCAAAAGAAATTTTAATGATATACTCCACAAATTATAGAAAGCGCAACAGTAAATTCAGTGAGAATAATCAACATTTGTACAACATTTTCAAACAACATGACATGTTTGTTCTTTATTCCATCCCACCTATCAATAGTAAAACATATGTTATATTCCTGAATGCACATAACTTTTCTCAAAATATATGATATTCTGCATATATGCAGAATATTGATATAATATGATATGATATGATATTGATATAAAATAATCTCAATATGTTTATAAGTATTGTAATTCATACAAAAATGTATAACTAATAAAATTAAATTAGAAATGACAAAAATTCCTTCAAGACCTAAAATTAGTTGGAATTGAAAATAAGACGCTTCTGAATAACTAATGAGTCAAAGAAGAAATCAAATGAGACATTAGAATAATTGTAAAACTAAGTATATTTAAAAATGGTATATAATAATTGTAGGATGCCATTAAAACAATACTTATAAAATTTATAGCATTAACTTCCTATGATAGAAAAGAAAAATTGACACCTTGATTCCACATCTTGGGTATTGTGAATAGTTTCTGAAATAAGCATGGAGTGCTGGGCTATCTTTAATACACTCATATCCTTCTTTTGGATATTTACTCAGCTGTAAAATGGCTGGATCATATAGTAGTTCTATTTTTAATTTTTTGAGGAATCTCCACCCTCTTTTCCATACTGGCTGTATTAATTTCCATAGTGGCTGTACTATTAATTTTCCACTGGTGTGTATGAACAGTCCTCTTTCTCTACATCTTTACATCATCAGTTTTGCGGGTTGTTTGTTTGTTTGTTTTTGTCTGTTTGTTATCACCCAAGAAGAACTTTGATCCAAGGTAGTCCCATGATTCTTGCCAGGTATGGTTGGTTCATGTTAGACCTGTAATCCAATTATAGGAGACCAGGGAATCTCTACCCAGAAGTTTCTAGATGAATGAGGAGGTTTTCTTTCTTTAAAAGATCCCTAGTAGAAAGAAACCAGCTCTTACTGTGACTGAAACACCTGAATGAACCACTGTCATCCTATCTCATGCACAGAGATGCTGACGAAGTAGATGAGATTTACACAGCAATTTTCAGTTTCAGCAATTTTCAGCAAAAGTAATCATGTTTGGGGGCATGAAATATAAGAAAATGTGTGCTGTGAATTTTTCTGGAAAGTCTGATGAATCATGGAAAGTCGAGTTTATCATTTTTTATTGCCTTCTAGTTGTTGTCATAATTAGATGGTTTTTGGAAATTTAACTTTTTTTGTAAATTCTCAGAATTTTAGGAGAATGTGAATGAATTCAACACTGAAATTCATAGATAAGAGGAACATAGTCTAAATCCAGAGACATTGTTTTTGAATAAATGCGTTCATAATTGTAAGATTTTCTAAAATTTATAAAATGTTTATGAAGTTAATTGAATTAATTTGGGAATATGCTTTAGGTTTAGAGTTTATTAAGAACTATTAAAAATAATTTGTTTATATAGATTCATCTCAATAATGTTTAAGATACCGAAGTAAATGTTAATAACCCTGGCAAATGTTTTTGTGGTGGTATAATTACAGATTTTTTTTGAATCTTCAATATCCTATACTTTCATTTTTTTACAAGGAGAAAATATATATTCTTTTTTAGAGAAAGCAACACATTTACTCTTGTTTGAGTCATACAGTAAGTCATAACTATAAGAATTAGATTTGTTGCCATTATATTTTAAAATACAATTAAGCATTTTTTTGAGGTTTACAAGGTTAAAAAATGACATATTGAAAAGGATGTTTTTCTTTTAAGCCTTCTCCCTAATATATAAATTTTTCTTTTATGTGAAATACATGTTTTGCATGTTCTTTGAGACATTATTTGTTCTGGTGAATCACAAATAAACTTTTAATTATGTTGACAAAATGAGATTTACTAAATACCTCATCATAAGAATATGTAAAATTAAAATGAGGGTTAAAATGTTTGTATATTTTTTAATGTTAGTTTCCTTTAGTTCACTATGTCATCAAATAGTGAAAAATACACAATCTTGCTAGATGTTTGTTTAGGACTAAATATCATTTTAGGCACTTTAATAAGTCAACATCAGGCTTACTCGATTCAAATTCCCAAAGAGAGTTTGTTTGTTTATATTTTAATATTATTTTAGGTTACAAATTAATATAATAAAGTATTCATGTTCTATGTGTGTAAGTCTCCTAGGGAACTCTCTTTACTAACCGTGTTTGATATCAGTATTTTGCACTTAGCTAAGATTTAAGTTTTGAAACTTCTTTTGATAAACATTTCGCATAACTCCATTGAATTAAATCACATTAGAAAAAAATGGACCAGTTAGATTTGACTTGTCTGCCTAGCACTTAAAACCAACCAAAGGGAATGCAAAGCCCCCTGCATATGGCTCAAGTGCAGTTGCACACCAAGACTGCATGTAAATGAGAATGCATAGGCAGCCCTGCCATCTGTCCACATAGCCCTTCCTGATTTGCCTGTCGAAATTGTTACAGGCTTAGTTAAAGCAAGTAGCACCAGGGGGAAAAGTGAGGAAGATAGCTGCCTCCTCTCTCACTAATAGGAGTTGGGATCTGTCTAACCCAACCACGGAAATCTCAAAGGTTTCTCAGCAGTCTATCCGTCTATCACACAGCCTAATCCTTAAAATTTTCTATGCATGAATAATGACTAATCCTTTACTCTATTCAAATGAGATTTTTTTTTCCTTTTATAGAACATAGGTAACTTGAATTAAAAAATAGGAGAAAAAGAAAATATGCTTCAAGTACAGCTGGTTTTAGATTTCGAAAGTAAAACATTACGTAGTACGGACTGATAAAGCTTTTATACAAAGAGCTATCAGATGTCCTATTTCTATTATAGAGATTCTGGTTACCTCAAATTTAATGTAACTAATTTAGAGTATATATGTGTAAAAACTTAAACCAGGGTAAATACAAGTTGAAAAAAATATTGCCTCAACAACAGTTACTGATTTCAGAAATTATTATTTATGCTAAAATACTATTTTCATGTAAATATAAAGAATTTTGTTGCCTTTTCTTTTCAAGCTACTTGTTTTAACAACCACACGGGAACTTAAGAAATGTAACTCACTTTATATTAATACAAACTTTTTAATAGCCAATAACCATTCTTTCAACCATTCTTTTCAACAGTTGTCCTAGATTTTGTTACTTAAAAACACATAGGTACCAAATTTGTTCATTTTAATACCAGTTATCAAAACAAATGGGAGAATCCGTGACAAAAATGTTCTATCACTCAGTTGTGTTTATATTTAGGAAAACTACGTAAAAGTCATCTCATCTACAAAACTTAGGATAAGGTACAAATCTTGCTATGTTGCTCTTAACATCAAACAGATGACAAAGTTTTTGACATAGAAGACTTAGTAAATGGCATTGTCCTTTTACTTATTTATCAAACAAATTTGTACTGAGTTCTTGGTATGGGCCATGCACTGTTAAGTTCTGAGTAGTTAATATCTTTAGCAAGTCCAATCCACCTATTAGCCATTTTCATAATCTTATCAGTCAATTGGTTTGCTGCAAAAAAGTCCATAATATGCCACAATCAGAGTAAAACATAACCTTAGATTTTCACAAGGTCATGAGTCTAGCATATTCAACATAGATGATCCATGCAATCATGTTAATTTGTCACAATTTCATGTTTTTAAGCATAAGGATTTTTTTATGCAGCTATCACTGAGTGTATTTATCCAGAAAATAGATTCATGAGATGTTTTAAGTTCAAAAATAAGGCATAACAGTTTCTTAAAAATCATTAAAAACATATTTTATATGTTTAAATATAGTCATTCATGTTTGTGTTTATTTTTTATAATAGCAGCTTTATTGAGATATAATTCACATACCACACAATTCACTCACTTACTGTGTACAGTCCAATGATTATTAATATATTCATTGAGCTGTGCAACCATTACTACAGTTAATTTTAGTGTGGTTTCATCACCTTAAAAATAAACCCAGTACCCATTAGTAGTCATTTATCCCTTTTCCCCAACCCCCAGGCTTAGGGAACCACTAATCTATGTTCTGTCTCTTTAGATTTGCATTTGGGGGCATTTCTTCCATGTAAGCACTTGAGTGTTGCTCGATAAGTTTTAATTTAGCATTGGGTACATGTGGTTTGTTTTTCCCTTCTTGTGAAATTTCACTAAGAAGAATGTTCTCGAGCTCCTTTCAGGTTATTATAAAAGATACCTAGATCATCATGTTTTATGGCCAAGTGGTACTCCATGGCACACACAGTCCACGTTTTATTGTTCCCCTCATCTATTGACTAGCATGAGGGTTTTTTCCATATCTTTGCAATTCTAAGTTGTATTGCTGTAAACATCTGAGTGCACGTGTCTTTTGATAAAATAATTTCCCCCACGTTGAGTAAATACCAAGTGGTGGGATTGCTGGATCAAATGGTAGGCCTACTTTTAGTTCTTTGTGGTATCTCCATATGACTTTCCATAGAGATTGTGCTAGTTTGCAGTCCCAGAAACAGTGCACAAGGGTTCCTTTCTCTGCTTCCACATCACCATCTGATGTTTTAGGACATTTTGGTAAAAAGCCATTTTTACTGGAGTAAGGTGATCCCTCCTTGTGGTTTTGATTTGCATTTCTCTAAAGATTAGAGCCATTGAGCATTTTTCCATTTATTTCCTTGCCATTCGGCTGTCTTCATGTGAAAAATTTCAGTTCATGTATTTTGCTCAGTTTTTAACAGGGCTGTTTGATTTTTTTCTTTATTATTTGCTTGAGTTCTGTGTGAATTCTGGTCTCAGTCTTTTGGTCTGTTGATTGTGACCTTGGCTGTGCAGAAACATTTTAACTTGATCAGGTCCTATTTATTTATTTTTGCTTCTGCTGTGATTCCTTTGGTGGTCCTCATAAATTCTCTGCCTACGCCAATATCTATGAGAGTTTAACCAACGTTTTATTCTAGAATTTCTTGTTCTAGGTTTAAACTAGGACTTCCAGAATTATGTTGATAAAAGTGATAATAATAGGTGAGCTGGTCTGGTTTCAGTGCTAAGAGAGAATGCTTTTAATTTTTAATTTTTCCCTGTTCAGTATGATATTGGCTGTGGGTTTGTCATAAATAGCTCTTACAATTTGAAGGAATGTCCCACCTTTGCCTGTTTTGTTAAGCATTCTTATCATAAAAGGGTGCTGAATTTTGTCAAATTCTTTTTCCTCATCTATTGAGAGAATCCTATGGTCTTTGTGTGTGTTTAAAGGAAATCACCTTCAATATTTAACATGAAAAATATTTACTTCACCTAAAGATATAGGACATTTTCCTGATGGCATAATGTGAAAGGCCCAAGAATATTGATCAAAATTCAATTCCAATGTCTGTCTCCTGTTAATATCAATACTCTCACACTCATTAATCCCTACAAATTTTTTATTGTTCTTAAAAAAATTAAACAGATCTTCTATTCAGCAATTTGTATAGCTACCTCAGTTGTTTATTTATATAGTAGTCACTGAGGTCATATTCCTCCCAAATAGGATGTTGGTTTTGTTTCATTGTGTCATCCACCCATCCAACACATGACTCACAGGAATTGATCCTCTGTCATGCTCCAGGGACATATTTCTGTGATTTTGGAAAATACATCTTTGATCTTGTAAAACAAATAGAGAAATAAAGAATCCTCCTTTTTCTGTGGATAATATTTGGTTTAAATGTGAAACTTAGAAAGAATGGAAGAAATAAACTTGTTCTCGATTGAAGCAAAATATAGGAGAAAATAGAAACAATAAGTAAAATGTTGACGCAGAGAATGTTTAGAACCTGTCCAACTTCGGGACTTCCTATTATATGATCAATATAGATCCTTATTTTATAAGCAAGTTTGAGTCCAGTTTTCTTTTTATTTGCTGCCTGGATCATCTCAACTGCTAACTGTTACACCAAGGCCAATCAGTTTTATCACTTCTTTTACAGGGATTAGAACAGAGATTGTCAGTAAGAAAGTTAGAAAACCGGAAAGTGTTAATTTAATTAAGATATAAATAAGATATATATATATAATAAATAAGTATATATAGCAGCAAAGGAGAGGAAGACTACCTCCTTCATGATTTTCTGTAATGCATGCTTTTTTTTTATGTGCAACATACTGAAAAGTCAACCTTGCATTTCAAACAGGTTGTTCTTAGAAGTAATATCAAAGCACAAGTATTGCTCCAAGCCTTTACCTAGGATTTCTATAATTACATGGAATTAAAAAAAAACAAAAACTAAAACTAATCTAATAACCTCATTTGCATACATCTAAATTTGCATGTGTTAAAATTGAAATGTAGATTTTAAACTTTACACCTTCTTAGAGATTATCACAATGTCTAATTTATAGAACAAAATGACTTATTTGAATTTCTTAAAATAGTTACCCACATGGTTAATTTATCAAATTACCAAAAATGTTGAAAGAACACATGTATCTTTTTTCATCCTGACAGTATTAGATGCCACATCTAAAATTTTCATTAAAAAAAAAGAATATTAAAATACTAACAGATAAAACAAGTGTAGAAGACTCTGGAAAAATACCTCTGTTTTAAGATTTATATGGTTTACATTAACTCTACCTTTCTTGAAATGTACAGAGTTTCCCTAAGAACTTTGTGGCAGACATTATAGATTGGTTTGTCAACATTTACCAATAATCCCTTCACCTAAGGTAAATATGGGAACACTAAATGCTCATTTCCTAAATTAAATTGGGTTCCTTGTACAACGGCATTAAACCCTAACAAAAATACATATAAAGTAGTTTCTGTTTGGGTCTTTGGAGAGTACTAAATACTCAGGACCTTGCCCATTCACCTTTCCCTTTTTCTCCACCTTCTAACTATTTGGAATACAGATTGAATACCTTCCCTCAGGAAAAAAAAAAAAAGACTTTTAGATGGATTTTTTTTTTCTTTCTTAGTATAAGGTCCGTTTTTCATTGCAAATTTTTTGGTTTTTTGCTTTATAAAATTACACAGAGATTTATGGCTATATTGTACTTGAATCACAAAAGTTTACTTCCAGAAATATATAACCAAAGGAACTTCATCCTTTCTTGAGATAGAATATTTCCTATATGATATGATATAATAATGAAGACAAAAAATCAATTTTATAATAGAATCAGGATTGGAGGACATAGGATGATGTCCTAATGGAGTTTTTGTCTGAGTCCCAGACTAAAACTTACCTAGTCATTACTTATTCTACTAGTCAAGGACAAGCGTCTTCAGACGAAGTAGTCTAGGTAGGTAAGACAGAAACAATGATGGAAACAATACAAATTTATTCTCCCAATGGATATATTTGTTCCCAAAAGGAAGTAGGCAGGTCTATGCTACACATGCCCAGTTATCTTTCTAAATGTACAAAAAAGATAAGGCACTCTAATCTCTCACCTCCATCCTGACAATAGGATAATGAACAGCAAAGAATTCAGAGGGTTCTTAGAGAAAATATCTTCATTTAGAACCAAGAAGGTGTTCAATCTTTATCCCATAAAAATGCTGTTGATTTTGTGCATTTATAGAGCAGGTATTTTATTATTTAAAAAATAAGTTGAAACTTTTTGATTTTCTTTAGCCATATTAGACTTACAAGGGATATTTGCTTTATTAGCTCCTTATATTGTAAAGTTACATTTCATCCATCATTACAAAAATTACATCAGTAAATAGTGCCCAAAGTTAGTGATATCCATTAGCCAATAGTCCAATGACAAAAATATTTAAAGTATACATGAATATAAGTAAAAGGAAATGTGTGTGACCAATATTGGGAAGAATGCTCTACTTTATCATAGGACATGACAAAAGGTAAGTATGATATACTTCTGGGAAAATATATTTCAACATATTCATAACTAAAACCCTGGTAGAATTTTCATAAAACATGAAAAATGTTTTAAAAAATTTTATGAAAAGGACATATGCAAAAAGATGAAGTTATATAATGATAAACAAAGAGGAGGGTTGTCTTTCAAATATATGAATGTTTCATAGTAAGGGCCTTCACAAGTTCTGAAGGGGCCTTTACCTGGAGCTACCACTGAATTCTTTCCACAAGCTCCTGATACTCCATCACTGACCTGGAACAGTCAGTGGAAAGTGTGGCCTCTTTGCAAATGTGGCTCTGGAGTTCAGAGTTGGGGATCTGGATTTAAAGCTGAGGTCTCTGAGGCACATTCTCAAGCCCACCACACATTGAAAAGGAAAAAATAGACAATTGGTATGTAAATGAAAATGTATTAAAAGAGAATTTAGAAATATTCCTTTGAAATGAGAAGAGAATTATATTTTGTAAAACTAAGTATGAAAGAATAAATATAAAATAGAAATGAATTGATAATTTCAATAAATTAATATGTAAACCTCCATAAAATAGAAAAGGTACATGAGAAAAGTTTTAAGAACAATGTGTGAGTATAGGTACACTTCCTGTGTGAGGGACATTGCCACAACTCAGATTTTGTCTTAGAAATGCAAGCAATCTGGCTTTATTATATGTACCCTTATATTAATCCACAATTTTTTTAAAAAGAAAAGGTTGTATACCAAGGACAAACAGGCAAAATTTGTAAAACATAAAATTCAGTATTCATATGAAATTCTCCAAATCAATAAGTAAACAAGTCATTTCCTCACAATGAGCAAAATTTTAAACATATCATTCTAGAAAGACATTTCAAATGCCAAATCTCCATTACTACTAAGTCATAGAGCAAATGATTTTTATTTTTTCTATACCTCTGCTCCAGGGAATTCAGAATAAGAATTCAGATATTAGGTGTGTGACTTAATATCACAAAACAAAACAACATAAAATAAGTGTGCACACATAAATACAAACATCAAAAAGGTGTGTTTTTAGCTAGGGACATAAAACTTTAGAGTTAAGAAGACAACAGTGCGTAGGTAACTCAAATACTCAGCTTGCAGGCAAATCTGCCAACAGCCAAGAAAGCTGTCAGTCTTGGATGGATGCTCAGTTATATTTTGGCTTCATTAACTCATATTTGAGAAGTGTCCTGGGGCATTCTAGTTGAAAGATCTATGATGTAAAATTTTCAACCAAGTAACGTCTACATTATTGACATGGATTTGTAGCAAACTTCACTATCAGCTCCATATAATAAATGTAAAGAGCTTGAGTAGATAAGAAAGACTTCACAAATTTTCAGAAATTAATATTTTTATGTACAGATTTCAGATGTATGTTTTATTAAGTAACATGAAAATAATTTTATCTTCCTTTTTTTCTGGGTTTCATTTAACTATGATTTCCAATCTACAAGAGACTTTACTTATCTGAAGATGTTATTTTTTTCTAGATAGGAGAAAAATGATTAATATTTTTATTTTCATTTAATAAACAGCTATGTTAAAGCCAGGCATTGTGGCTCATGACTGTAAACATAGCACTCTGGGAGGCCGAGGCAGGTGATTTACCTGAGCTCACAGGTTTGAGACCAGCCTAAGGAAGAGTGAGTCCTTGTCACTAAAAATAGCTGGGTGTTGTGGCACGGGCCTGTAGTCTCAGCTACTCAGGAAGCTGAGGCAAGAGAACCACTTGAGCCCAAGAGTTTGAAGTTGCTATGAGCTATGATGCCAGGGCACTCTACTGAGGGTGACAAAGTTAAGATTCTGTTGTCAATAAAAATAAATAAATAAGCAAATAAATAAATAGAGTTATTTTAAAAAATAATGCCCAATTTACTGAAAACAATGATGACAATAACAACTAACAATTTTTATTAGAAATGCACCTTGTGACTTGCATTTTCTAAAGTTATTTTCATATAATAATTACATCAATTATCTTATTACTTTCATTCTGCCAAAGGGACAATGAATCAGATGAAAGAATTCAAGGAACACAATTAAAATAGTATGGCTAATAGCGGATAACACTGGCATATGAATACAGGTAGGCTTATTTGAAAGGCTAGTTTTGCTACTGTTGTTGTTGTGTTATTTAAAATTTTTTCCCCTCTAATACTGCCTCCTTAGTTTTTAAATTAGTTAATTTATTTGAACAATACATATATTTATGTCAAAATACATATTAGTACTACTCTAAAACATCAAAAATATTAAATAAATTATTTAGATGAATTCTTCACCCATGTTTTGAACTTATTAACTTGTTATATTTTAATTGATACTTTAAACCAGATACTTCTAACAAAAAACACATAATGATACTTTTGGAAAAATCAAGCAATTTAAAAAACATCTATTTATACAAGAAGTCCATTTAATATTGCTGTTCCATTGAATTTTTTAAATCTCTGCTGATTTGTTTCCCAGTATAAAAGAAAAGTATTAGACCGCGGGCTCCTTTGATTAACTTCTTACTGACATTGGATCAATATCTCTACTTCACTTTATCATTTCCATATGAGCCTAAACTCCCTGGTGGACTAATTTAAATGAACCCAGGCACTGGTGTGCTGAGTGCAGAGCACTGAGTGCAAAGCAGTGAAGTATTTCTAGACCAAAAAAAAGCTCTTCTTCCTTTAAGTCCATGTTTTCTTTGAATGTTGTTTTCTTTAAGCCTGCTTTTTAAATCCCTAAAGCTAAATCATTCTTTCTTAGGTTGCTTTGCATATTTCCTTTTTACCTTGGTAAGACCAATTATTTCCTAGACAGTGATCTATTCCCTGAGATTGAGTCATTAGGGAACTTGAAATTAAGAGTAGTAAGATTGACAAAGAGTTTCGCCATATCAAAGGCTACATTTGAATGAATACAGAATACTAAAAGGGTTATCCACACCAAAAACAAGCACATAAAAAATTTGGCTTGTATATGAAAATCTTTTCCCTAGTCAAGAACTGATAATGTGAAAATAACCATTACTTCTTTGAGTATAACGATGAATTGTTAATATGTGTAATGAGAGACTATAGTGACCCATTTTGTATTCAATTTTTAATTAAATCATAACAGTATACATTATGATGATACAGTACAATATGATGATTTGATATACAATCTGGAATTTTTTTTTTTTTTTTTTTTTTTGTAGAGACAGAGTCTCACTTTATGGCCCTCGGTAGAGTGCCGTGGCCTCACACAGCTCACAGCAACCTCCAACTCCTGGGCTTAAACGATTCTCTTGCCTCCGCCTCCCGAGTAGCTGGGACTACAGGCGCCCGCAACAACGCCCAGCTATTTTTTGGTTGCAGTTTGGCTGGGGCCGGGTTTGAACCCACCACCCTCGGTATATGGGGCCGGCGCCCTACCGACTGAGCCACAGGCGCCGCCCTAATCTGGAAAGTTTAAATCAAACTGATTAACATAACCATCACCTCACTTACTTATTTTTTTGTCATAAGACATTTATAATTTACTCTTCATTCACAAAAACAGAGATTTAGATATATGGGACAGAATAGAGAATCTAGAGATGAACTCAGCCACATACTATCATTTGATCTTTGACAAGCCTTACAAAAATATGCACTGGAGAAAGAATCCCTATTCAACAAAGGGTGCCGGAAGAACTGCCTAGCAACCTGTAGAAGAGTGAAACTGGACCCACACCTCTCACCACTAACAAAAATTGATTCTCACTGGATAAAAGATTTAAGCTATAAAAATACTCAAAGAGAGTGCAGGGAAAACGCTTTAAGATATTGGATGGGTAAATATTTTATGAGGAAGACAACCTTGGCAATTGAAGCAACACCAAAAATAAATTGCTGAGATTTGATCAAGCTAAAAAGCTTCTGCACAGGTAAAGGCTCTATAAGTGAAGCAAACAGACTTTGGAATCGGAGATTTTTGCACATTATAATTCTGACAAACTTCTGACAACTAGAATCTACAAAGATCTTCAAAATTGATCCATAAGAAAAGAAAAAACAACCCCGTTTCTTTGTGGGCAAGAGACTTGAACAGAAACTTCTCTGAAGATGACAGGTGAAGGGCCAAAAAACACATGAAAAAATGCTCATCGTCTTTAATCATCACAGAAATGCAAATCAAAACCACTTTGACTTATCACCTAACTCTGGTAAGACTGGACCACATCACAAGGTCACAATGCAAGGGTTTATTTCAAAGTGAAATGTTATTTTAAACTTGAACTGTCATATACATTCTTTCTAGTTGACTGTTCAAACTTTGACTTTCTAAAATCAAATTCACATAACGGTCTTTGCTTATAATTACAGTTTATAATATATATTTCATGATCCATTATTTTTTTTTCAGTCAGTTCCCACTTTTAGGCATTGAGCGCTTCTTTCTTGCTTTTCTTTCTCCTTTCTCATGTAACTTTTTCCTTCTTTTATTTTTTTTCCTTCTATTTTTTAACTTCCCTTCTTCCATTTTTTCTCTTTTCTCCTATTTTTCCCACTGCTTTCTCACTTGCATTCTCTCCTTTTGTTATTATGGCTTGATAGAGAATTAAGAAATTTTAAAATTCTACACTAAATATAATGTAGTAGGACAGATTATATGAATAGTTCACATATTTTGTATTACATTTTAAGGTATAAAAATATTATGTATGTATGACTAAAGAAATGTGCATCCCACATTTTTTACATATCCTTAAACTGTCATCAGAATTTTAAAATTATAGTAAAAGTAGTCATACTATTTCTTCTTATAGTAGAACCCCAAAATTTTCTTTGAATTTAGAGTGTTATAAGTTTTATTTTTTGGAAAGGAGAGTATTTTGCATTAGTGTCATTTTAAGTTTTGGTTTTTATCAATATTATTTATAAAAAGCTTAGTTTTGAGTAAAACAGTGGGGAGACTCCAGGGATCAACAAAGGAGGTCTGGGGCAGCTCCTGTGGCTCAAAGGAGTAGGGCGTCAGCCCCAAATACCGAAGGTGGCAGGTTCAAACCTGGCCCCCTCCAAAAACTGCAAAAGAAAAAAAGAAAGAAAAAGAAAAACAAAGGTGTGGAGCTGAGGAGGAACAGCACAGAAGGCAAGTTCCTGGTATGGGCAGAGGCCTGTCTGCCTCTCCCACAGAAAACTCAGGACAGAAAAGGGCTGTAGTACAGCATTTTGATTTTGGACTGATCTGCTTGCTGGAGCTGGAAGGAATTGAGTGAGCCAGTGAACCCTAACAGCCTGCAGTGGCCAGGATTGAGTGCTGGGAGGGGTGGAACACCCAACAGCGTGGCTACAGGCAAGACATGCTCATTGGGGGAAGGCATCACCAGGAGGAGCAGTCAACAGGGTCTTAGTGCACAGCTGGCTCTGGCATGCCTGCTGAGCCTGGGCAACCATCCTTGCGGTGAGATGAACTACTCACACACCACCTTTCAGGAGGCCCCTGTTTGAAAAGATTCCTAAAAAAGCTGGTGAGAGCCTTGGGACCCCAACTTAGCAGGGACCGATTGCTGACAAGGTGACCAGGCCCTGATTGAGGGCAAATAAGTCAGGAAGACAGAACTGATCTCTGCAACCAGAGAGTGGCTCCCAGCCCCCAGCTCATACAGCACCACCAGCCTGTGTTCTCCATCTCCTAACACCAAAGTGACTCCTGATGGTCAGGCAATATACACAATATATTGCAACATGTATTTATACATATATACACACAAACACACAATTTTTTTTCTTTTCATGTTTTGCTCCTTTTCCCATTTTTCTTAGTTTTTTCTTTCCTCTTTTTTGTTAGTGTTGTAGTTGTTTTTTGTTTTATTTTACTGTATTTTTCTTCTTTCATTTTTACTTTCTTCAATAGAAAAGGCTCCTCAATTTGGTTACTGTATTTCAACACTTTTTTTATTCTTTCTTTTTTGTTATGTCCTTTCTTACCTCTTCGGATGAAATTTTTCTACTTTTCTCATCTTTCCTACATAAATTTCTTATATAACTAAAATATCCCTTTCTTGGTTTTGTTTCCTTTACTTCACATTATGTAATTACATTTTTACTTTTATTTTTCTATTTTTATCTTATTATTATCTTTTCTCTGAGGGCTGGGGAGACACAGCATTGGTCTGCCTGTGGACATCATGACCCATACTGCAGAACCTATTCCAAAACATTGAGAAGGAAGGAACTTTCCCAACACATTCTATGAAGCAAACATCACCCTGATACAAAAATCAGAAAAGGGCCCAACTTAAAAGGGGAACTACAGACCAATTTTACTAATGAATATTGATGCAAAAATAATCAATAAAATCTTAGCCTGTAGATTACATATAAAAAAATTTTACACCATAATCATGAGGCTTCATCCCAGAGATGCAAGGCTGGATTAATATAGGCAAATCCCTAAATGTGATTCACCATATCAATAGAAGCAAAAGGAAAGACCATATAATCCTCTCAATAGATGCAGAAAATACATTTGATAAAATTCAGCTTTCTTTCCTAACAAGAACACTTAAGAATATAGGCATAGGTGGCACTTTTCTAAAACAGGGAAGTCATCTATGACAAACCCAATAAGAATATCATACTGAATGGAGTGAAACTGAAAGCTTTTCCACTTAGAATGAAACCAGAAAAGGATGTCCTTTATTGCCACTACTATTCGACATAGGGCTAGAAGTTCTAGCCAAGGCGATCAGGCAAGAGAAGGATATAAATAGCATCCAAATGGGTGCAGAAGAGGTCAGACTCTCCTTTGCCAGTGATATGATCTTATACTTAGAGAATCCCAGAGACTCAACCACAAGATTCCTGGATGTGAGCAAGCAATATGGTAATGTCTTGGGATATCAAATCAATGTCCACGTATCAGTAGCCTTTGTATATGCCAATAACAGCCAAGTTGAGAAGTTAATCAAATACACAATTCCCTTCACAGTAGATGCAAAAAAATTGAAATATTTAGAAATATACCTAACAAAATATGTGAAGAACATCTACAAAGGGAATTATGAAACCCTAAGAAAAGAAACAGCAGAGGACATTAACCATTAGAAGAGCCTACCATGCTCTTGGGTGAAAAGAATCAACCCCGTTAAAATGTCTCTATTACCCAAAGTAATCTACAGGTTCAATGCCACCGCCTTTAAAATGCCAACATCATATGTCAAAGAACCGAGGCATGGAAGGGATTAGTGTGCTCCCACTCAATGGGCACAATGTAAGTGTATATGACAAAGTCTTTGGCTGTGGGACGCAACTACAAGAAGGACTCTACTTAACAAATACAAACACTGTAACCTAGTTGTTTGTACTCTCACATTAAAATGAAATTTAAAAAAAATTGAAAGCTTAGTTTTGATTTCTCTATGAAAACTATCTTTATTATTCATTGATTTATAATATTGTTTTCTTTTTCCTTCAGAGTGTTAGATGAGCTGCCGAAGTTGGAACTAAATGGCTTATTCTTACTGAAAAAAGTCTCTTTGAAAATGTTTTTCACTAACTATCAAGACTTAAATAGAGAGAGAACATTAGAGAGATGAGAGAACATGATTTAGAATCTAGAAATGAAAATGTTTTTATGGAAAAGTAGATATTTCATCTCTTGACTATTCTGGGCCTTTTGCAGTATGGAGAACAATGACATCTCCAACAAAGTTAGCCACATTCTAATTCCCAGAACCTGCTAAAATATTAGGTTAGGCTTATAGAAAAATTGAGATTGCAAATCATATAATCCTGAATTTGAGAGATTATCTTAAATTATCTTGATGGATCCAATGTTATATGAGGATTTTTTTAAATGAAAAACAGAGGCAGAAGAGATAAAACCAAGGAGACCACAACATCAGAATGACTCAGTGGAATGTTTTTAACTTTAAGGATGATAAAATGGTACCAAAAGCCAAAGAATGTGGGCAATATCTGGTATTTGGAAAATTCAGGAGACATGATTTTCTTTTGTCCTTGAATGAAACATAACCCTGCAGACACCTTGATCTTAGACAATGAAATAAATGTCAAATAATAAATTTGTATCTTTTAAGCCTTTACATTCATGGTACTCTGTTATAGCAGCAATTGTAAACTAATAACAACGGCTGTTACAACATTTAATATAAGTTGTCTTGAAATTCATGCACTATAAAGCCTTGCAGGAAAATTTGATCAAATCTCAACTTTTTAAATTCTAACAGGGGGGGAATAATCTCTAATATTAATGCTTCTCTCTCTAATGTCTTTCTCTCTATCCATCTCTCCCCCATTCACTCTCTCCTGTTCTTCCTCTCTACTCTTACACTTTCTTACTACTTTTTCTCCCATTCACCCTAACAAAATTATTTATATTCTTTGATTCCAATACCAAGCTCTAGATCCAGCTTTGCTTTTTGTTAACTAAAGACACCATCCGGTGTCTCTAATTAAGTTTCTATAGCACATATTATTTGTTCTATTCAATTGACTATACCATATTAATGGATTTTCCATTTTTCCTTCATCTTTGTTTTATATATTTAAGGACATCAAAATTTTGTTTGTGATGTAAATGAAATTTTTTTTTGTTTGTCATTTGCCTTTTGAATATATTTTGTTTTGAAATATTTTCAAAAAAGCGTTAGGCTCATCTTTAATTACAGTATTAAAGCTTTAATTGTAATTAAAGTTGCCTCAGAAAAACCTCTTTGGGAGAAGTTCTCTGTGTATTCAAATGTGTTGTAAAGAATAAAGAGGTATAAAGCAAAGGGCACTCCTGTTTCAGGAATCCAGTGTCTCATGAAAAGTCATCTTAAGTCTTTTTGGAGATAGCAAAAAACATGAGAACTTTTTAAGGTAGAGTCTGATGTTCATAGACAGAAGAAAGACTTAACAGAAGAAAGACTTCTGTTAATTTTTTCAATATCTTCAAAACTGTTTAAGTGCTTATACTTCATGAAAAAAATCTCCAATGTTTTCTTATGGTCAATTATATGTATATAATTAGTTCAAGGATTTTACCTTGAGAAAGCATAGAAGAGTGTGTTAGAGTGTATCATCATTAATTTCTATGAATCAGTGATAATTCAGGAATGAAGCTGTTGAATTATGAAAACCAGACACCTGTTACCGAGGAAACCCCTGGTGCCAGAGGAGAGAAGAGTCAAATAAGGCCCAATGGGGCTGAGTACCAATTTCAGGTCAGGAGATGCTTTCTGCATCTTTGGTTGTTATCATTAAGTAAGTATTGTTCAGGGATTCAGTTTCTTGGTTCATTTATCATCATCATCTGAAGCAGATTATAGCTAATGATGGGTAAATACGCAACAGTGATTTGGATTTGTGAGGATGTTTATTTGTCTGTTCTACATGAAGTTTTGTTAATGCAGTCATTTTTCAACCTCCCCCAAGTTGCAGTGATTTATATCCATGTGTATTTAAAAAGTGGAAATTAATTTTATGCCATCAATTTTCTTTTCCATGGAGTAATTTAGGATGCAAGGATGTTAGTATAAAATGTAAGAATAAAATTAACTCCCAGCAAAGTAATTTAGATATTCCCTTGGACTTTATTTTTCTATAAAGAAAGACATTTTTAAGTGTACACAAATTCTTCATTTTCCATTACAATCATTATAAACATCCAAATATTGTATTTACTTCCAACTGATATAAATCTGTCTATAAAATGTATATTATAAATATCTTTCCATCTTTTATTACTCATTTCGATTGCTATTCTTTGAGAGACAGTCTTATCACCAACGAAATTTGTATAGCCCCATACTACTTAGTGTGGTAAGCTTTTTTAAAGTGTTTAAACATTATTGATTGAAAATAGCACCATTCTACTTCACTGTGACACTAATTATTCCCCATGCACAAATACACAAATAAGTTTGAGGTCCCTTCTCCTCTTCAAATTAAGAACATAAGTTATTTGAAATACAAAATAATTATTTTGTGTTTAGTCTTGCTCTATTAATCATGTTAAATTGATTTTCTTCAAGTTGTTTTAGTTAAATTAATATTCTTGTAATCTCTTTTCTGCGTTATTTTATACGAACTTACAAAAAGAAACAGGAATTTTAATGATATATATCTATCAAAGCAAAAAGATTATGCTATATCTATGCAAAGGAGCAGAAACATTCATATACCCTCCTTTAAAGGGATATATTATATATTATTGTTTCTACTTTACCAATGTAGTATTTCAGATTCATGGGTAATGATAAAATTATCACAAATTAATTAAATAGATGCTAATGTGGCATTCTACAGATCACACTTAGATTTGTGTATGTTTATTGCATACTTGTATATCACAATATATACAAAATGCATGATGTCTTCAATGACATATTAGAGCCTCAAAGTATTTCTGTGTAAGAAGACAATGACTATATATTACCCACAAAAATGAATGTCTTAGAAGGAGAAAATAGTTGCCTTTAAAAACTGTATTCCTTGTTGTTTATTACAAACACTGAAGAAATCTATGAGGTAGTATATCATAATTTAACTTTCAGTAGAAAAAGTCGCAACTCTAACTCCTAGTTGAGGATTTTGAAAAATGAAGAAGCTCACTTTCATCAGAATATTCTAAGTACCATTAGACTATGCATTATATCCAGTTCCCAGTAACTTCATGTCCATTACCATCCTGGTCACCTTTCTCAGCTTGAATGCTGAATGGTACTAAAGTGTGCCTTAGTATTTAGAATATGGAATGCATTTCTCCTATTATCTTCTTTAGTTCTGAATAGTAGGCCTTTGGTCATATAACCAAAATCTCATCACTTTTTTCTAAAGTCACCAGAGAATACTGCTAATGAATGTACCTGTCTTTTGGAATCATACATCTCCTATTGTATTTCCTTAGGTCCTGATTCCCCTTCGCTGCAATACCAAAATACAGCCTCAGTGACAGTTAGATCTTTGAAATATTAACAAGGGATGGACACTGATAGTCATCTGTAATGAACCATTGATCTGTAGGCTGACAATCTGAGATATAGTAGTATTGGATCATTTAGGACATTGGTCAACACAAGGTTGGGCTTGCTAGGGCTTTGGTTTCTTCTTCAAGACCCACATCAGGGTCTACTTCATTAATCCAGGAGTTTATTCCACTCTTTTTGGCTTTCATCTCTATGTACAATTTATTTTTTTACAATTGAGAAGATTTTTTATGCCATTCCAAATATATTTCCCAGAAATATTGAAAAATATCTACCACCAATGAATTATTAGAAATTAGAATTATTCTAAATTATAGGAATGTTCATTTTAAATTGTTGTTAGTATAGTGTTGAAGTATCTTGGCAAAATATTTGATTAACACATACCATTTGGAGAATTTCCTTCATGTCTTTAAATGTAATATACTTTTATTACTCTGGTAACTATTGAAATTAAACCATCAGAATCTTTCGTAAACATCTACAATTTTAAAGCAAAATAATAACAAGAAGATATATATTGGCACACTCTGCCATCTGCTTACATTTCTGTTTAATGTGCAAAATCATAATTTGCACATAGAAATTGTTTTTGAAGCTACATAACTAAACTTTAAAACAAAAAGACATAATTTACAAGCTACTAATGCTGACTTAGATGTTACAGGCAGTAAAATTTTGATGTTGGGAGGAAGGAAAGAGTG
This sequence comes from Nycticebus coucang, assembly GCF_027406575.1. NCBI lineage: Eukaryota > Metazoa > Chordata > Mammalia > Primates > Lorisidae > Nycticebus > Nycticebus coucang. The sequence continues at coordinate 180,573,434 of NC_069780.1, forward strand.
GAATCTAAAAAAGTGCTTCATAATTTCCAAACCTAAATATAATGCACCATTTTCTTGTCATCTCAATGCCAGTTTCTCTATTGGTTTTAGTAATCTCTATGAGCATTACATAATTCTTTTCAGAAATTATTAGATGAATTATATTTTGTAATTCATAGTATCAACTACTAATCCAACTTTTGTGTATTTGCAAAAGATATAAAAGTGTCTCCATAGCATTTAACACGGTTTTTTTTTTTTTGGCCGGGGCTGGGTTTGAACCCTCCACCTCCGGCATATGGAACCGGCGCCCTACTCCTTGAGCCACAGGTGCCACCCAGCATTTAAATATAAAATTGGTTGGGAAAAGAAGACAGATAGGAGATGCATGGCCACTGTCCTCATCTCCAATCCGTTTAGTTGTAAATGTCTTGAGAAGAGTTACTTTGTGCTGTGATTTTAAATTTTTATTTCTTGAATCTCCTCTCCTGGCTGTACTTATTCTTTTTCAAGTTTTAGTAGCGTAATTATGGATTACCATCACAAAATAAAAAAGTGCGATACTCAGGGAGGAGGAAATCTCTCAGCATAGAGGTCAATGGCTGTGTTGGAGTCAGCTAGACAGTCTGGCTCACAATACTATAGCTCTATTTCATGGAACATTTATTATTACAACAACTTAATAAGGCATTGCTTCAGCTTAGCAAAGGTGAGAGAATGCCTCCTGTAAATATTAATAACTTCACCATCTTCATCTTGCAAGTAGATTTCCCCTGATGCATTTGAATTTATCAAAAATATTTTTAGAATTAGTACCTCATGGCAGAAAGCATATATTTAATGTAGATTCTGAGTGAAGTTATTATAAAAGCATTTTCAGATCTCTAAACTTTTATGAGACATATCTCAAGACAATACGTATCATTCAGCGTTTCCACAAAGTCTTTCCCTTGCCTGCGTGTAAATATCTGAATTTAAGGATGCTTTCAGATGATGGTGTGCGTGTTGACAGGTTTGTGGCTGAGAATTCATTTGTGTTTATTTTCTTTCCTCTCTCTCTATTGGAGGAAACAAAAAGCAAGGCACTGTTGTTCACAAATTCATGGTCATTTTTACACGGCAAGAGCAAATGCTGTTACTATAGCTATAAATAATGTCACTGAAGCCTTTGTGGATTATTTTCTGATTTTATTCGTGATTTTTCTGATGCAGAGAATTATGTATTGGTTTCTTTAAGGAGTTTTTATCATATCCATATTCATTTACTGTGGATTTGTAGATATACATATATATATATGAGACACATGTACACACCACCTAGCACACATACAGATGATATAGATGTAGATACAAGTAAGTTACAGATGTATGGACATTACAGGAAATAAAGGTATTTGTCTCATTTCATAGTCCCAAGTCAATAGTATAGAAAGAACACTCATTTATTAATATTCTGTATATAAATTGCATGTACCTTGGGCCTCTCTACAAGTTTATGGTATATAGCAGAAATTATTTCCAGTGAAATTTTATTTTAAAATTGGAGATCATTTTCATCTTTCCTAAGTGTTTGAAACGACTGCATTTTTATTGATATATCATACATGTTCTGTTTGTTATTTATGTATTCTACGTCTTTTCTTTCTCTCCTTGTTTTGGTTGCTTGGTCTGTTCCTTTTAAAGAAAATTTGCTGTTAGTTTCATATGATCATAAAAATTTATAAATTTCATAATGTTTCTTCTTTTCCTCAATTTTTTCTTTCTATAATGCTTACTTTGTAATTATTAGCAGTACTATTAGGTACACACTACTCTAGAATAATTTCAGTTTCCAAACTGATTATAATTTCATTAAAAATAAAACATTTTTGTGCTAATTTTTTTTTTTACATTTTGTATGTCTGAAAATATTTTATGCTATATTCATAGTTGACCATATTTTTTCCTGAGCTGAAGAACTATATATAAAATTTTAATTCTGTTATACACTGTGAAAAATTTGATACTTCTTTCATATTCAGTTTTGCTGAATAAAAAGGTGATGGTAATACTTTTATTATTAATTGCCAGTGATTGATGATATGTCCCTTTCAGAAGTTGTTGGGGTCTTCTTTTTGCAATTAACAAAAATCTAAGGTTTCACAAGCTGTATTATTTCTTTTTTTTTTTGTAGAGACAGTCTCACTGTACCGCCCTCGGGTAGAGTGCCGTGGCATCACACAGCTCACAGCAACCTCTAACTCTTGGGCTTACGCGATTCTCTTGCCTCAGCCTCCCGAGCAGCTGGGACTACAGGTGCCCGCCACAATGCCCGGCTATTTTTTTGTTGCAGTTTGGCCGGAGCTGGGCTTGAACCCACCACCTTCGGCATATGGGGCCGGCGCCCTACTCACTGAGCCACAGGCGCCACAAGCTGTATTATTTCTAATATTAGTCTTTTTTTCTTAATTCATTGCATTGTACATTCAATATGACCATTAAATACAAATATCAGATTAATAAACTAGCTGGAAAAAAACGGATAAAAAAGGTGATTGGCAGACATATGTGTCCAGCACTGATAAAATTAGGGTATTTTACAAGCATTTATCATTTTTAGATGTGATAACTGGCAAATTTACTTCTAATTAGTGATAACAAAAAAGCCTTTAGATGTAAGCAAGACTTGCTATATTCTGGTTGCTTCTTTCCCTAGTAGGAAGAAACAATCAATATTATTATCGTATAACTAATGACCCAGATAAGAAAAAATATTTGGGTCAAATATTGTTATTTTAATGATGGTGCCAAACTTACACTTACTCTTTCCAGGAACACTTCAGTCATAGTTTTATCATCTGGACAAAGTCCATGAAACTGTACTATCTGCCTTCTCTTCACCCTCACTTCCGTGTGTTTTCCCCTAGTAGCCAACATTCTTTCCACAGAAATTTTCTGATTATTTTACTCTTACTTGAAATCATTGAAGAACTGCTGCTGTTCAAACATATCATCACCCCAACACGTTGTAGTTATTAGACCCAATAACAGACTGTTTTTATTTTTCATGTATTGTTATAGCACAGATTTTTAATTTTTTCATTTTCTTATTAACTCTTAAATGTATTTTATAGTTATATTTTAAAATAATTTTCTTTGAATTTCTATGAATGTTTCATTTATATATTTAAAAACATCATTCTGAGAAAGGTGCTATAGCCTTAACTAGCTGCCATAGGAGTTCATGTCTCCAAAATATTAGGGATCTTTGTTCTAAAAATACAAGCTTAGATCAGTGGTTTTCAATCTTCCTAATGCCCTTCCTCATGTTGTCGTGACCCCTAAAGATAAAATTATTTTTGTTGCTACTTCATAACTATAATTTTGCTACTGTTATGAATCGTAATGTAAATATCTGATATGCAGGAGACCCCCACAGGTTGAGAACCGCTGGCTTAGATCTTAGTTCTCTAGTTCTGGAAACATAAATCACAGCTGAGTGTTCTTCTGGAGAAATCAAAGCAGAAGCAGCTTGTCAAGTGCAGGATAATATTGAGCCTCTCCCTTTGTACAGCTTTCAACATAGTTACTTTGAGTACTCTCTCAGAGATTAAAAACCCTTGCATTCTTTGCCTGTTTCTAAATTTATCTTTCTCTCTATAACTCTCATGATTGTTACTTTAATGGAGTTTCTGACAATAGCATTTGCTGGATCCTTAAACTTTACTACCCTAGAGCTGGTGCTGATATATCTCATATTTCTAGGATTTGTTTCTTTTGGATCTTAAAAATGAAAGAACATGTGCTTTCATCAGTAAATATGAAATAAATTTACACCAAAGATTTTAATCCTTTTATTAGCTGGGGCAACAATATACAAATAATTTTCCTTGTTTCAGTGAATTACAACAGGACATATAGAGATGATTTGTTTGGAAAGAGGGAATGTAAGGATATAAAATTTCCCTAGATCTTTGGCGCTTCAGTAAAATGCCCTGGCCAAGTCCCTGGATTAAGCTCCAGAAAAGCTGAAGCTCCTTCTCCCTCAGTATTTACATATCAAAGTGTGAGGGTCTTGAGTTTTCTTCCTATAGAGTAATCTGGGTTCTTTGTATGTTTTGAACATCAACCCTTTATCAAATATGTGGTTTGCAAATATTTTCTCTCAATCAATAGATTAGTTCTTCATTCCATTGATTGTTTCCTTGGCTGTAGAGAAGCTTCTTGGTTTGATGCATCCCATTTGTGTGATTTCACTTTTGAAGCCTGTGCTTTTGGGCTCATATCTGAAAAATCCTAGCCACGGTCAATGTCAAGAAGCTTTCCCCCTATGCTTTTACATTGAATCCCTTAATCCATTTTGAGTGATTGTTCTATACTGAGTGAGATAAGTGTTCAATTTTATTTTGGTGCCTGGGGATATCCAGATTTCCTAATAGATACTGTTCTTTCTCTACTGTGTGTTTCAAAGATCAGTTGACTACAAATGAGTGGGTTTGTTTCTAGGTTCTCTATTCTGTTCCATCAGTCTATGTCTGTTTTTGTACCAGAACCATATCATGTTAATGACTATAGTTTTGTGGTAGATTTTAAAATCAGATAATTTGATTCCCTCGGATTTATTTTTGTTTTTTTTATTCTGAAATTTGGTGCTTCAGTTTTTGTGGTTCCATATAAAAATATATTTAAAAATGGGCAAAGGACCCCAAAGGACATTTTTCTAAAGAAGACAAACAAATGGTCAATTAATTGTATATTTAAAAAAACTACTTAATGCCACAAATCATCAGGGAAGTTCAAATTAAAAATACAATGTGATATCACCATATGCTTGCTATCAAAGCAATAAAAGATAATAAATGTTGCTGAGGATGTAAAGAAAAGAGAACCCTGTACTCTGTTTGTGGGAATGCAAATTAGTATCGGCATTATGGAAAACAGTGTCGAAGTTTCTGAAAAAGTTCAAAATAGAACTACTGCATCATCCAGCAATTCAACATCTGTGTCCATACCCAGAGGAAATGAAGTCAGTGTGTCAAAGAGGTGTCTACCCCCCACCCGTGTTCACTGCAGCGTTATTCACAATAGCCAGAATATGGAATCAACCTAGAATGAAAGTATAAAATAAAACTAGTCTCATATATAACTAATGCTATTCAGACTTAACAAAAAAAAAAAAAAAAAGGGAAATTTTGCCATTTGCATCAATGCCAATGAACCTGGAAGATTTATACTAAGTGAAATAAGCCAAACACAGAAAAATAATTCCATGATTCACTTACCTGTGGAATATAAAAAAGTCAAACTCAGAGCCGAGAGCAGAATGGTGGCAGCCAGGGTTTGGGGGAGACATACTGGTTTAAATTTTACTTAGAGGAATTTGTTCAGGAGATTGTCTGTACAACATGATGATTATAGTTCATTGTTACTAACTATACGATTTAGAATGATGACATTAAAAAAATAGAATGACGGGCGGCGCCTGTGGCTCAGTGAGTAGGGCGCCAGCCCCATATGCCGAGGGTGGCGGGTTCAGACCCAGCCCCGGCCAAACTGCAACCAAAAAAATAGCCGGGCGTTGTGGCGGGCGCCTGTAGTCCCAGCTGCTGGGGAGGCTGAGGCAAGAGAATCGCGTAAGCCCAAGAGTTAAGAGGTTGCTGTGAGCCGTGTGACGCCACGGCACTCTACCTGAGGGCGGTACAGTGAGACTCTGTCTCTACAAAAAAAAAAAAAAAAAAAAAAAAAAAAAATAGAATGACAACATTAAGCTAATTCACATATCAATTGCTTCACACACCTTTTATGTAGTGAGACTGATGAAAACCTACTCTTTTAACACATTTCAGTTATACAATATATAGTAGTTTTATTTTGAATTTTTTAAGGAATTTCCATTCAGTTTCCCATAATGGCTTTACTAGTTTGCATTTCCACCAACAGTAGACAGGGTTCCCTTTTCTTTACATTTATTACCTTTTATCTCTTTGATAACAAGTGTCAGGTGACATCTCATTGTAGTTTTAATTTTTAATTTGAGTGTCCCTGGTAATTGGGATGTTGAGCAGCTTTTTTATGTACTTATTGACTATTTATTAGTTTGGTCTTTTTTTTAAAGAAAAATGTCCTTCTGTTTCCCCCATCCTTGCTAGCAGCCATTTGTTACCCCAAACAGAATTACCTATATTCCTCACTTCTTTCTCTCCTCAAAAAGGAGGGTATAAAAATTTCTGATTCCCACTGGGATATGGGACAATTACTCTGTGCTTCTCCCTAATGCACACAGTAAATAAATCTCCATCTCTTATTAATCTGCCTCAGTTGTGAGTTGATCTTTCAGCAAACATTGAGGGGAATAGGACAGTTTCTTCCTTACCTCCACATTGCAAAAGAGCTAACATTCTTCCCTTTTTCCATTTTCTTTCAAGTAGGGAGGAGGGAACAGACTCTCTCTCTCCAGTATATCAACAAGGATCATCCACTCAGTTCTGTCCTTTATCTATGGAATGTCTGGCAGCTCATGCTGCAGATGTGTTCATCTTGTTCTCATCACCTTGCTCCAGGGTTATGCATGGACAAGGGAGCAGATGTATTTACTATAGTAATAAATGAGAAATCTGTTTCTGATGCAGAACTCGCTGTGTGCACATGCAGGGCAAAATTAATAATGATGAATATTAAACACCCAGAAAGACTGACTAGATTCTACCCAATAAGACTTGTTTCTTATTCAGTGGGAAAGTTTTGTTGTATCACCATAAAATCTTTTTTTTTTCACTACAAATTTAACTTTATTAAATTTAGGGCATGATTTTTCATAGTGATATGTGGCTTGTCATATAGAAATGACATTTTTGCAAAGTTATAATGTACTTACACTTTCAGTTCAAAATATCTGAAATATAATTATGAATCACATGGGTAGTTTTCATAATAGTCTCAGGAATAAATACTATTAAAACTGAAACTGAACAATAACAAAAATAATATGGTGCCTCTGAATATAGGGCTTTTACCTTCATTGAGGATCTTAGAAAGTAATGAGTTCACCAAGACATTTATAGAAGGGAATTCACTCTCACAGCTTAATTATTGATATATTGAAATTTTTTACTATAATTTTTCATTATTTCAAAAATATTTTAATTATTATAAGTATAAAATAATTGTACATCTTTGTAGGGTACATGTGATGTTTTGATACTGTCATACAATGTACATTGTCAAATGAGGGTCTTTGAGGCACCCATTTCCTCAGACATTTAAAATTTCTTTGTGTCAGGAACCATTCTAATTCCATTCTTTTACCTGTTTTAAAGTATACCCTAACTTTGGTTGATTATAGGTACTTTGCTGTGTTATTGAATATTGTTCATTGTATCTAACTCATTAACTATATTTTTGCATACATTAACCATCTAAATATTATCTCCCCTTCTCCTCTACCTTCCAAGACTCTGATAATTGTCATTCTTCTTTGTCTCCCTGAGATCAAAGTTGTTATAAATAGTGAGGTCCCACATATGAGTGAGAACATACAAGTTTTGTCTGTCTATTCTTGGCTTATTTCCCTAGCATAATGTATTCCAGTTCCATCTGTGTTATTTCAATGGCAGGATTTCCCTTTGGGCAGGAGAATATTATATTCCATGAAGTATATCATGGTACCACTTTTTAAAAATCTATTGATCCGCTGATGAACACTTAGGTTGAATCCATATAGTGCTGCAATAAACATGGGAGTGCAGATATGTTTTCGATACACTGAATTCCCATCCTCCTGTTGTACACCCAACAGTGTGATTGCTGGATCATTTGGTCATTCTATTTTCAGGTTTTTGAGGAATGACCACAAAGATTTTCATAGCAATTGCACTAATTTGCATTCCTACCAACAGTCTACAAGGGTTCCTCTTTCTTCACAGCCTTATCAGTATTCTTTATTGTCTGTCTTTTTTTATACAAAGGACTGACAGGCATATGAAAAAATGCTCGACATCATTAGTCATCAGAGAAATGCAAATCAAAACTACAGGGAAGAAGTATCATTTACCCCAGTTAAAATGGCTTTGGTCACTGTAAATTCCAAGTCATCAATAATTTGTGAAATGATTTAAATGGGTCATGACCTACATTTCTTTTCATAATTTTCAAAAATTGATTTTACTGTGAAAAGTTTCAAACATATGTGTAAATATAAAATGTAGGAAAAGCAATGTAAGGTACCCAAATCAACCATCTTTAATGATTAATATTTTGTCACACTTACTTGACCTATCACATCCTTTTTATCTTAATTGAATGGTATTTAAAAAAATTTCTCACATTTTTTATACATATTTTCTTATATTTTCATAAAAATCAATGACTATTTTTAATCTAAATATAATTAAATTATCCCACCTAAGAAATTATCAATTATTTCTTAATATAACCTACCATCTACTGTACATTTAACTCTCCAGCACTTTTTAAAAATTAATTATATATGCAAAATACTTGAATTAAGAATTTAAACAGTCTAAAATCTTAATACCCCTCAAGTGGTAATTATAATTATTATGTTTTTCTTGTTTAGTTTCCTTACTTGTTTTCATGCCACTATTTTGTAGAAATAAACTTTGTCAGATTATATGAATACACCTTACCATCTGGATTTATCCTTTTTATAAGGTTACTACTTATATTATTTAATGTATTTCTCTATCCCCTAGTTGTCCTGTAAGTTAGAAGTGAAGTTTAAATCTAACCAGTGACCATGATATAGTCTTCCCATTATAAATCTTCCACCTATACCTACCCCTCACCTACACTTGGCTTACCCCCTAAAGGAATCCTTGTAGGACAGATGGGATAATGGCTTATTATTTATTTACCCATTTGCTTATCATTAATTGTGAAAAAGAAGATTCTTTTTCTCTCAGCAGATCTTCCTTTTCAGTGTAAACCAGACTACATAAATAAACATTGCTTTTAATCAAACAAACCTTAGAGAAAATATAAGTTGGTACCCATGACCTTGGGAAAATATGTATTATTTGGTATTATTCTAAGAACAAGGTAATTCAAAAAGTGAGATATTCATTTTCTTTAACTCCATGATTGTGGAAAAATGACCCAGGGCATTTTGAGGGAAAGCAGCTAATCAGTTATCAATTTTTATTATCTTATACTCTGTGCCGTGGAAGATTTGTCCCCTGAAATCTGTCTAGCTGCTGTTGCAAACCACTTTAGAGGTGATGAAAACATTAAAGACTGTGGATCACACAGCTGCTCCTGATAAGTTTACACAACAAAGAGTGACAGAAGGGCACATTCATATCTTTTCACTCTCATTTTAAACTTAAAATAAAGTTTAGAGACAGCATCGAATAAAATCCTGCCTAAAGTTTCTACACTTCGACTTCCCAAAACCTACACACTTCAGAAGGCAATTTTATGTCTCACTGAATTAAAACACTATTTGAATTACCAATTATTATATAACTTTGTCCACTTTTGGAGGGAGTATGAAACTATGAAAATAGGGATAGAAATTGCTTGGAGTTGGATGAACAAAAAACATCAAAAGAAAAAGCTTGCCACTTACACTTCCCTCTGACCCTTTCTTCAACAAAGAAGTTATTAAAGATAATCCCCTTAATTGTGATCTCACGAAGCCTAATAGTAAACACATGCTGTACACATTAATATACAAACTCTGAAGCTAAACCAAGTATCGAGTCTTCAGAACGGTTAACTCTGACATGGAGGCCGTTTACTTATATGCTAGTCAAACAAGCAGAATAATCATAGTCTTTTACTCACATTTTTAACACATGGGTGTCATTCTTGCATCTTCAAATGGATTTGTAATGAATTCAATGCTTTTTTTGAATATTTTAATACTAAAAGCAGCAAAATGATCATCACAACATAAAATAGTGTTTTCCTTTATATACTTATAAATAGTATCACAAGTAAGCAAACTTAGAGAAGACTGTAGCTATGGAACATGCAATTTACAGCTCTTTTCTTTTTTATAAGCCTGATTATTTTTTTGAGAAATTTAAGACCATCTAAATTGCTGCTATAAATTTTTGAATAGAAGTGTAGGCAGAGCACTATAAAAGTTTATAATGATCTAACATTTATTAGGTTGTGAAACTGGCATACCCAATATTAACAAGAAATACAATTTATCAAAAATTTCTCCCTCCCAGAATTATTTCTATTTTAGCAATATATAATATAAAGTCATTTCCTAATTCAGTAGGATTTGTTCCGGATTCTGCACATTTTTGTTTAGCTTTACAATACCCTATTTTCAATTTAACAGATTTCAATTGAGAACATAGATCCCATGTTTAGAAGTGCCATTATTTTATGCAAATGTAGCAAAAACTAGAAAATATGATGTCTTCCATCAGATTATGAAGAAGTAAGAAGGCTCTTTCCTGCTGGTTCTAGTAGGTCAGAAAAAAATAGAAAATGAACTCAAAACAACGCATTAATTAAAAGTATATTGTACATCCTTTGGGTGCAGGACACAACTACAAAAAGAACTCTACCTAACCAACAAATACAAACACTGTAACCTAGTTGTTTGTGCCTTCACATTAATTGGAAATAAAAAAAATAAAGTTTATAATTGATGTGTAATGGAAAAAAGTAAAGTTGATAATCCATGTGCAATGAAAGAAATGAAAAAAAAATAAGAATTTCAACCATATGGTCTATAGATGTCTAGCTTTTTAACTCACAAAAAAGTGAATTTTTTATATTTATGTTAACTCCACAATATATTTTGAAATATGATTTATTTGTATTCATTTTCATATTGTACATGATTTGAGATACTAACGAAATTAATTTTCTTTGTCTGTGTTCAAGTATGCCCACCAGAAGTTGGTGTGTTGGAACCTTGATTTCTTAGTTTTGTAGTGTCGGGAGGTAGAAGCTACTGGGAGGTGTTAAGTCATGGGGCTCTGCCCTCATGAAGGGTTTAATACAAACTGGTTAATATTAACCAGACTAGGTTAATAATCCAGACAGTGGGTTGGCATGCTTAATGCCCCCTCTTCTCATACCACTTGACATCTTCCATCATATTATGCAGAAGTAAGAAGGCTCTTTCCAGAGATCAGGCCTGAACCAGAGATGCCTGCACCTTACCCTTGAATTTCCCAACCCCCAATACTATAAAAAATAACTTTCTTTTACTTACGATTACCTAGTTTGTTGTATTTAGTTCTTGTTTGGAACTAATAGGAAGCAATTAGGAAGCACAGTAAGGCAGTTTTATACTTTACTTAACAGTTTATCTGCATCTGAACATCAATCATTTCAAAACTAGCAGAGGTAGCATTTGCTAATAGCCTACATTTTCTTAATTTATTTCTTTTTGTTTACTTTAACTCTTCTTTGTTTTTGCTCATTTAAATTCATTTTTACTTCTGTGTTATGGATATTTTTATAATCTGGCATAAATCTTAAATTAAAATACAAGCTACAAATTATTATTTAAATCATATTGCCTATGTTACACACACATACACACACAGAAAAGTGGTTTATTTTAGAAACAAATTCAAGATTCTGATTAATCTCATAAAAGCTTCTAAGCTTATAAAATATGTATCAAATAAAACTCTATGATTTTATTTAAGCCAAATTGATATAAACTAAGTTGCTTACAACTTTTCAGCCCTTGGCATCTATAATCTTTCAGCGATTAGTGCATGGCTCGATATATAGATGGGTACAAATCCAGGCTTCATTCTTAAATGGATATTATCTTTCACTGAGACCTGTTTGTGCCTCAACCTGAACTGTGAAATAGAGAAATGATGGCCAGGTGCAGTGGTTCACACCTATAATGCTAGTACTTTGGGAGGACAATATAGGAGAATCATTTAAGGTCAGGAGTTTAAGACCAACCTTAGAAACACAGTGAGACCCTTTCTCTACAAAGAATAGAAAAATTAGCCACGTATGGTAGCAAATGCCTTTAGTCCCAAGTCCTTGGGATGCTGAGGCAGAAGGATTGCATAAACCCAGGAGTTTGAGGTGGCAGTGAGCTAGAATCTGGGAAACAATGTGAGACCCAGTCTCAAAAAAAAAATAAAATGAAATAACATAAGGAATAAAGAAAGAATTGAAATGAAAGTGTTAACACCTATCCACACCTATCTAATACAATATATTAAGCACTGATTGGGATAAAACACAAAATTTCCTCAAACAAGAACTAAATACAACTACAAGGTGATGAAATCCGCTCTTCATTTTGTCAATATGTTTTCTCCCTAGATAGAAAACTAAATTAGAAGTCAAATTATCCTCCACGGACTTTATGGTAAACTAGGAATCAGAGAATAATGAAGATGTATTCAGACCATAATGGGGATATGACTATCTCTTGTCCTTCATAGATAAAGTACCTCTATAAATCAAAAGAATAGAAGGGGAACAGAAGAAAAACTAGAAAGTGAGTATGGCAGTTGTTAGATTTTGTTTAACTAAACATATTAAATAGCATACAGTTATTTATCTTGATACATCAAAATAAATGTATGCTTTCTATCAGCCTCTCATCATATTATAAAGCAAAAATGAACAAAACACTATTGCCTATAACTTCTGTTCATCAGAATCAGTATCACAACCTGCTTGACATATCCTCAAAATTGAAATATTGGTATGGATTCCTTTTCAGAGTCACATTATAATTCTACTTGATTTCATTGTATGTGAATAATGAAGCCTTCTCTCTTTGAGTAAAAGCTGATTAATTGGTTAAAAATACAGGAACAAAGTTGAACAGCGTTGTTAGAACCTAATAATTACACAATTTCTTTTCAGTAATGAAACCTATTTTTTCGTGAGAGAATAAAATGTAATATAAACAAAAGCCTAAAAATCCATACAGGCAATCAGAACAAGATGGTACAAAGAAGAAAAATCGTAATTATTCTGGTATCAGTTTAATGGAAGAAATTTAGACTCTTAAAAACAGTATAAAGTAGCTAAGATAGGGACCTGTTTATATCTACCAGTAGAATTGTTAATATATATACACATATATGTATATATTTTATCATATATAACCTATGCATGTTAACATATATAACCTTTTTGTCCCTTGCTGTTTTTGGTTTGGTTTTCTGCAGTGTTATAGTAATAGTTTAAGATAAAGTAGTGTGCTCGAACAACTTGGTTCCACATTTATCACATAAATTCATACTATTTTTCATGACTTTCTAATTACCTCATATGCATTTGTCAACCCTCTCTAATTAAATTGTAACATTATTGAGCATAGGAACTAAATCTAATGCTTAGTTTAAATCTCTTTAGTAACTAACATGTGCAGAAATCCTAGTAAAAACTTATTAATCTATCAATGTATATTTATGGGTAAACGTTCCAAGATGCTAGAATATTACTTATTGGAAATATTTGGTATTCTGGATTTAGGATAGTCTGACTCCAACCCCCTTCATGAACTTACCTTTTGAAAAAACAAACAGTATTTACTTTATTATAAAATATTTCCTGGGTACATCTCCATTTCAAGTTTCCTAATTGAAATATAAAAGTTTTATTCACCACAACATAATTACAGGTATAGGGTTGGTGATCTACTCAAAGGGTTTTTGTCTTTTAACAATTTGAATTGCGTATGTCTTTATGCCCCTATTTTTATCTATCTGCATCAAAACACAAAACCCGCATTGTAAATTTAAAATGTAATTAAGCATAATATAGTATGAATTTATCTGATAAATGTGGAGCCAACTTGTTAAACTATCAGGCTAAAAGTTAAGCACCTTTCTCCTCCTCACACTTTACAACGAGTGACTTCAGTTTCCTTCATTATATTATGCACTCTGCTATATGTGCACATTTCCTTCACTTATTTATTTTCACTCAGTGTCCGGTGACAGAATACAAATGAACAGTCAGTCCTTAAATAAGCGAGGTAGATAGAGAAGATTAATTTGCAAATGAAGATTGAACTCTGAGTTTAATAATTATCTAAATTATCAAAATGAGATGGTGGAGAAGTGCCTTGTACTATCTGGTAAAAGCAAAGACCTCCTTGTTTTCATAAGAACCAGACCATTCTTCTTCGCCCTTCCCCATAAATGGTTCGTGATTGCTATCTCATAAGGTAAGAGAAAATTTGTTTTATGTGCAGTCACTCCTGCTGCTAAAGGCTTGGATTGCCATTCTTAGAGAATTCCAGGTACCAATATATATTTTTCACTTTATCTCTTCTCTAAACAATTTTCAAAGGCATTACAGTAAGCTTTGTCTCTCCACGCTCACTATATTGCTTTTCTACACTGCTGTAACTGATTTACCACAAACTTAGCAACTTCAAACCACATATATTTGTTGGCCCACAGTTTTGTGTGTTAGAAGTCTGGTAACAGTCAGCCTGGGCTCTTTTCTCGGGCCTCTTGGGAGAGTCTATTTTCAATTTCATTCACGTAGTTGGCTGATACAGTTTCATTTAGTTTTAGCACTGAGGCCCCCTCATTTCCTAGCTGACCTTCAGAAAAGGATCATTCTTAACTTCCAGAGGCCATTTGTATCCTTTGAGTAGTTCATATACAAAGCCATCAATTATGCATCATCTCCTTTCATGCTTTTATCTTTCTGAATGACTCTTGCTTTTTCTGCCTTTATAGGCCCTTTTGATTTTTCTTTTTTTAGCTACTGTTTGGTTAATCCAGCATAACCTCCCTACTTCAATGCCATCTAATTAGTGACGTTAATTCATCTTCTCATTTTCAAAGTCCCTTCAAAGTAGAGCCTAGAATAGTATTTGAAAGAATAAATGTGAGTTCGGTATCTTGAGGCATCTTTTAAATTAAACCCACTACACTCGCAGAAAAATGAAATTTAAGGGCTAAGTGTTTTTATGAACTTCCCTGTTTGAAATCTGACGAACATGTACCAAAATATACTTACTTCATATTTTCACCCAATTAATGCATATCTACTTTGGACTAATTAAATTAGTAATCCACTGGAGAACAAAGTCATATCAGTGGAAATTAAGAAGACCACACTTTTGTGCAGGAGACAGCTACTACAGCTGGACCCAACTCATCATGTTCATTCTTTTGAACTCTGTCTCTCATGAATTTGTGTAATATGCAAATCAGTCTTGGGAGTATTTGTTCCATGGGCATTCAGGAACATTACAAGAAGTGTTTTCTCTCCATCAGAGAGCTGATTTAACATCAGTGCAAGCTACATTACAAGATGCTATGGTGAAGGTTTGTAGAACATAAAGGCAACAGGAAACACAGGCAGGTAAAAACTTTGAGACTGGAGAATACTTATGCAAGGAAGCCATACAATAGACATCTTGAAAATTCAGGTATATCTTTAACCAGTTTAAAACTTCAAATATTTTGATTCAGAAATGATACAAGACAGCCCAGAGGTGTCTGACCTAACTTGCACATTCTGGCTAAGTGAATTTTAGCAATTAAATAAACTCCTTAGACTTTACCCTTCCAATCTGTAAAACTATGCCATGGGCTTTCTTGTTTTATTTAAGCATTCAAAAAATGTTGATTATTCTAGATATGGGAACAATATGGTGCAAATTAAATATTTTTATAAATCCAACAGGTATTTAAAAGATATTCTATAAAATCGGAACTTAGTAAACAAATACGTTAGTGATGATTTTAGAAAACACGCATATGCAGATATGAAAAAGTTATATACAGTTTTAAAAAATTAATAGGACATTTCATGCCCATTCATTGACTGACTTCCTATCCATACAAACCTTATTTAAATTATGGAATATTTATATTTGGAATATTCTATATTTCCCTATATTTATATAGTGAAAAATAGAAACAAAGACAAGTCTTCCTTTTCAAAGACACAGTAGGCAGAAATAATAGAAAATATAGTGAGAATATAATGTGGTTTTATATGACTAAGTCATAGGACATAAAGGTGAAATAAAATGTAATATAAGAAACAGTAAGTGAACCAAATTAAAAGCATGAATATCTTTCTGGGTTAATGTGAAGAACTGAACTTTTAAATTCACTTTTGGGTTCATATTTTGCAAGGGTTTTTTAAATCTTCTTTGTAGCATTGTAAGAAAGAGCCACATCTTCCTTTTTTTGGAGGAAACCTCTAAAGCCTAAGGAATGATACAAACATCTCTAAGCCTTAGGGAGGAAGTACTTTTTCTTCATTAAAGTTATTTCCCATGTGTTGAGTTTTTCCTACTTCTTTATTCCAAACAACTGATAAATTCTAAAGAGACCTTCACATAATGTTTGAGCTATTTTAGCAAAAGACTTCAAATATTTAAATGAAGTTTTTCAACTGGCCTGCAGCTTACTTACTCTTAAATATTATCTTCATAAAGTAGCTAGATCTTTCATTGCTTTTCTTAAGCACAGGGCAGACAAGACTTAAACTTCATTTTGAAATTGTTCCTCTAATCCCATTAATCCCCCTCCCTTTCTACCTCCCCCTCCCCCACCTCCCCTCTCCCTCCCCTCCCTTTCCCTCTTCTCCCTATTCTTAGGTTGTAACTGGGTTATAGCATTCATGTGAAGGTCCTACATTAGTTTCACAATAAGGGTGAGTACATTGGGTACTTTTTCTTCCATTCTTGAGACACTTTACTAAGAAGAATATGTTCCAGCTCTATCCATGTACACAGCTATGATTTAATAAAAATAAATAAATAAATAAATAAAAGAAATTGTTCCTCTAAATAGAAATGCAGAATGGATTAACTTTTTAATAATAAAAGCAAAGCCAAAAATTTATCCTTAAGCAAATTAATAGCCAAATAAATTCTTTATTTTCAGTTTGTTCAGGCTGATTATTCAAAAAAAGCTAACATTGTTCCATTCAGTCTTTTACATGGGGATATCCAACTCTCCCAGCGCGATTTATTGAAAAGGGAGTCTTTCCCCCGTGGAGGTTGGTTTATCAAAGATCAGGCAGTTGTAAGTTGTTGGTTTCATTTCCTCATTTTCTATTCGATTCCAAGTGTCTATGTCTCTATTTTTGTGCCAGTACCATGCTGTCTTGACCACTATGGCTTTGTAGTACAGCCTAAAATCCGGTATGGCGATGCCCCCAGCTTTATTTTTATTACCAAGAACTGCCTTAGCTATATGGTTTTTTTTTCTGGTTCCATACAAAATGCAGGATTATTTTTTCCAAGTCTTGAAAATAGGATGTTGGCATTTTAATAAGGATGGCGTTGAATCGCTAAATTGCTCCGGGAAGTATAGACATTTTAACAATGTTGATTCTTCCCAGCCATGAGCATGGTATATTCTTCCATTTGTTAAAGTGCTCTGCTATTTTCTTTCTTAGGGTTTCATAATTTTCTTTATAGAGGTCCTTCACTTCTTTTGTTAGGTATATTCCTAAGTATTTCATTTTCTTTGGGGCTATGGTGAAGGGAGTTGTGTCCTTAATTAACCTCTTACCTTGGCTGTTGTTGGCGTATACAAAGGCAACTGACTTGTGTACATTAATTTTATATTCTGAGACATTACTGTATTTTTTGAGTCTTGTGGTTGAATGTTTAGTGTTCTCTAAGAAGATCATATCATCATCAAAGAGGGAGAATTTGACCTCCTTTACTCCCATTTGGATGCCTTTTATTTTCCTGTCTTGCCTAATTGTGTTGGCTAGAACTTCCAGCACTATGTTTACTAGTAGTGGCACTAGAGGACAACTTTGTCTGGTTCCAGTTCTAAGTGGGAAAACTTTCAGTTTTACTCCATTCAGTAAAATATTGGCTGTGGGTTTGTCATAGATAGCTTCAATCAGTTTAAGAAATGTGCCACCTATGCCCATACTCCTCAGTGTTCTAGTTAGAAAAGGATGCTGGATTTTATCAAATGCTTTTTCTTCATCTATTGAGAGGATCATGTGGTCTTTGTTTTTGCTTCTGTTGATACAGCGAATAACGTTTATAGACTTGCGTATATTAAACCAGCCTTGCATCCCTGGGATGAAGCCTATTTGATCATGATGTATGACGTTTTTGATGATAAGCTGTAATCTATTGGCTGGGATTTTATTGAGAATTTTTGCATCTATATTCATTAGTGAAATTGGTCTGAATTTCTCCTTTTTTTGTTGGGTCTTTTCCTGGTTTTGGTATCAGGGTGATGTTTGCTTCATAGAACATGTTGGGTGAAGATTCCTTCCTCCTCAATTTTTTAAAACAATTTCGGCAGTATAGGAATAAACTCTTCTTTGAAGGTTTGATAGAATTCTGGTGTGAAGCCATCCGGACCAGGGCATTTTTTTTTGCTGGGAGATTTTTTATTTTTATTTTTATTTTTATTTCAGTGCTTGAAATTGGTCAATTGGTCTGTTCAGGAGATCTATTTCATCTGGGGTAAGTCTAGGGAGAGGGTATGTTTCCAAATATTGATCCATTTCCTTCACATTGTCAAATTTCTGGGCATAAAGTTTCTGGTAGTATTCAGAGATAATCTCTTGTATCTCTGTGGCATCAGTAATTTCCCCTTTATCGTTTCTGATTGAGGTTACTAGAAATTTTATTTTTTTATTTCTAGTTAGTCTGGCCAAAAGTTTATCTATTTTATTTATTTATTTATGAAAAGTTTCTGTATAGCCAATGAGACAACAACCAAAGCAAGTAGACAATCTACCCAAAGGGAAAGAATATTTGCATATTTTGAATCAGACAAAAGCTTAATAACTAGGATCTATACAGAACTTAAATTAATTCACAAGAAGAAAACCAACAATCCCATACATCAATGAGGAAGAGAGATGAGCAGAACCTTCTCTAAGGAAGACAGATAAATGGCTAGCAAACACATGAAAAAATACTCATCATCCCTAATTATTAGAGAAATGCAAATTAAAACCACTCTGAGATTACACTTAACCCCAACGAGAATGGCCTATATCACAAAATCTCAAAACTGAAGATGCTGGCATGGATGTGGAGAGAAAGGAACACTTTTAGACTGCTGGTGGGACTGCAAATTAATACAACCTCTTTGGCAGGAAGTAGGGAGAAACCTCAAAGAACTCAACCTAGGCCTCCCATTTGATCCTGCAATCCCATTGCTGGGCATCTATCCAGAAGGAAAAAAAAAAAAAAAAAGCTACCTTTCATTATAAAGACACTTGTACTAGACTGTTCATTGCAGCTCATTTTACAATTGCTAAAATGTGGAAACAGCCTAAATGTTCTTCAACCCAGGAATGGATTGGCAAGCTGTGGTATATGTACACCATGGAATACTATTCAGCCATTAAAAAAATGGAGACTTTACATCCTTTGTATTAACCTTGATGGAGGTGGAACACATTATTCTTGGTTAAGCATCACAAGAATGGAGAAGTATGTATCCTATGTACTCAACTTTGATATGAGGAAATTAATGTCGATTAATGACATGGTGGGGTATGGGGAAAGGGGTGAGCAGACAGAGAAGGAGGGAAGGGGTGAGGGAAAGGAAGAGAAAAAAATAAAAAAAATAGTGACTAATTCTCACATAAATTCGATTTAATTTTGACCAAAGTACATTACTTAAACATTAATTTTTAATTCAACTTGTTAATATGTTGTTTAGGATATTGCATCCTCATTTATAAGTGACATATGTTTGTAATTTCCCCTTCATAATGATATATTTTTCCAGTTTTAATATCAGGTGTATCCAGATGAAGTAGAATGATTTTGAAGTATGTATTCTTTTTCTATTGTCTGTAAGATTTGGTATGATCTGTTTTTTTTTAATTATCTTTTATTTTTATTTATAAATATTAGTTGTCTATTTTTTGAGACTTTGGAAAAAAGAAGAAGTAAACTGATGACTCCATACTGAAGCTCAGAGTCAAAGCTTTCTATAATAGACATACTCTTATTTGACAATGTGAATGTTACTGTTTTTTGCATTATTATTATTATTATCGCTCAATAAAAAAAGAAAAAAAAACAAGTTACTATACTCAATGTAGATTTAATATTGAGAAAACATTCTCCTTCATAGAGCCTCATACTCTCAAAGATTCAATTATCTGTGTCTTATATGAATAATAAAGAGGATAAATTGACTTCACTTTATACATTCTATTAATGCATTTCAATTTAGAAAAAGACTAGCCTATATCCTATACGTATAGTTTTAGCATGTAATATATGTGAACAAATTTTGGCGACTCATGTAATAATCAACATGCATTCTTTATTTTATAATTTTTCAATGAAACCTATGAACTGAGCAAATATGTGCACTATAAAATCACTGCAGAAAACTGAGAGTAGAAATCCATGCAAGCTTTGCTTTTCAATATGTTTTGAGTAAAATGTTTGAGACATGTTGAGTGCAAAATCTTTTATTAAGGTTCATTGGGTTACACATTGTAAAATGCCCTAATAGTACCAATAAATTAGGTTCCTCTTTCTCAGAAGAAAGTGACTAATACCCTTTTATTGTTAAGTTAAACAGAAAAAATATCCAAGAACTTAGCCAAAAGGCTATGATTTTAATTATTTATTAAGGTGTTCAGGTTAATGTAAATCAGATTTGCTTTTTTAGCTAAAGCATCCAGACTGATGGTGGCATTAATTGTCATTAAATCTTGAATAAACACTAATTTGCAAGCCTCTTAAAGAACCAGACCTGGACATTTTTTTAAATTTAATACTGTATAGTATTTTTGTTAATTATAAAGCTTTATTGTTTTTATATTTATTGGAGATGTACTCTTTCAGAAGTGATATTTAAATGCGGATAAGCAAATGAAATACTTTTTAAAATGCTTCTTGGAGTCAAATGATTATTCTTGCTTTTTGTTTGTTTCTTTTTTTTTATTTTCATTTTTAATGACCAAAAGTTAGTTTATTGACAGTGTTACTAAATAAGACTGTGCCTACCTGGTCACAAATTAAAATTTATTACAATTTTCTGAATAAGGAAAACAATATGTCCTTTCTAAAATGACAAATTAAGGTCTCTGGTTTTTAGTAGGTTCACCTACCCTCATGCATAAATTAAATTTTAAAAAACATCTCATGTTAAGTGGGCCTTAAAAAAAGGGACCTTCTTTTTACTTTCCCCCTTTTTTCCCTCCTTAACACTTATAATATTTCTCTTCTATACTCTAGGTCTATAAATACTAAGACATTCCATCTATTAATTCCTCCAATCTTCATGTCATAGTGAAGGGTCTACTCTTGTGACATATGAGGGGGGAAAAAGGCATAGATATTCAGTAACTTGTCCAAGAAAAGAAACTTGTCATTGAAAATGATAACTTTTCAGTATTATTCTATAATGGGAAAGTTTGTAGGTTGTAGAATCAAATCAAATAGATCAAATTATTAGTTATAATAATTTTGGGGGGATGCATTGCAAATACATACATATGTGTATGTGTGTTATCTATATGCGTGTCTTCATATATGTAGTAAAAACAGGGCATTTCACATATGTATCAACTGTTCAGTATTTGTTAGCTATTATGCCCCGTACTTGGCACTATTGCATAGGTTGTTTCAATAATAGTCCCACAATGTAATGGCCTTTTGAGGATCATATCATATTATTAGGAACACACTTATATTTTAAAAGAGATTGGGTGTTCTTGAATATGAATTTTAAAGCTTAATATTAAAAAAATATTTCTGGTAACTTAGCCAGAGTAGCTTCAAAGGTATACCTTATTTTCCTAAATTAGTTATTATAAGGTATAAGGGTCCTAAAATGTCCCTGTTTTTGGTCGCTAATGTTAAAATATATATATTGTCATCTTACTACCAAGTATATTGCCATATATATGTGTGTTCATATATATATGATGCATGCAAGTATATATGGAAATGTAGAATCTGAAGCTTTTGTTTTCTCCCTGAAGGGATTTTTTCTTTTTTTTTTTTTTTGGAGGGGAGAGTAGTTGGGACCAGAAGCACATACTCAGCAGAGGGAAAAAAATGAGGGAGCACCAATACTGTGAGAGCAGAATTCCAGGTGGCTTTTGTGAAAATGGCACAATTTATCAGAAGAGTTTCCTCATTTTGAGATGGTATTTGTTATGGTATTTAGTGTGTTTCTGATTCTGCCGTGAATTCTGAAGTAATCCGAGATTCGTGGTGACTAGCAGTAAGTATTGCAAGGAAGGAGATGGTGAGATATCTGTTTCCATAAAATTAAATATAAACCTTTATTCATAAATATTGTACTATTTGAGACCTGCAAATAAGAGCGCATGTGTTTGCAAAGTGACATGAAAAGCCACAAAGCAGAAGAGATGTACATGGTTGCTTCTGTTTGGAAAAGATGACAATGGTTCCTGTATTGAGTTTATAGATAGCCAATCAGAAGCAGGAAAACCAATAGAAGTAGTGACATGCTCAGGAACTAATCTTATTGAGGGTATATATTATAGACTGGATTTTATTGGATTCAATATCTGGTATAAGACAAATTAAAGAGTTGAAGAAAATTCTAGTATTTAGATCTCTGACAATGGAAAGAAAGGGGTTCTTTGCAAATATGCTTGCATATCTATTTATTTATTTATTTTTGCAGTTCTGTCTGGGGCTGGGTTTGAACTGCCACCTCCTATGTATGGGGCAGGCGCCGCCCTATATGTTTACTTTTATAAAAAGTGAAACATTAAAATAAAAGCAGATTCAAATGGGATGGTTGAAAGATGAAATGAGTTCAAATTGTGGCATTTTAACTTGAGATTGTCTTTTTAGGGTTAAAGCAAAAATGCTGAATTACTAAACACAAGTCTGGTTTAAGAAAAAGGTCTGGACCAAAGATAAATTCTTGAAATCCTCATGATCTAAATGATATTTATTTATTTATCTATTTATTTATTTTCAGTTTTTGGCTGGGGCAGGGTTTGAACCCACCACCTCTGGCCTGGGGCCAGTGCCCTACTCCTTTGAGCCACAGGTGCTGCCTCTCTAAATGATATTTAAAGCTATGGGACAGGCTTTAGGAATCAAGAGAGTGAATATCAATAAAGAACAAAGTAGACCCAAACTAAGGTGTGGAGCATTTCGAAGTTCCATGTCTAGAGATAGGATGGTGACTTCCTGAATAAAGTTAAAAGGGAGCTCCCAGACGCTGGGAGAACAGACGGTGTGTTGTTCCTGAAATAAAGGAAACATTTCTAGATAAATTGTCAGATCAGTGCTGCAGGATGATGAAGCAGGAGGTAAATTAAAAGTCTACACGAGCTTTTGCGAGTGAAGGTTATTTGTAAGATTGTTGGCAAAGATAGTTTCTTTTCGAAGTGTTGAAATGGAATTGGTTCAAGTAAAAATAAAAGGTAATGAATCAGAGCCTGGTGTCCTTGTCTGTAAAATAGATAATAATAGGAACTACATCACAGGGTTTTGTAAGAATGAAATTAGGTAATTTCCATACGTTTTAAAGCAGATACATAGTAAATACCTTTTAAAAATGTGTTTAAATATTTATTATAAATGCTTTAATAATTTTTAAAGACTACTTTAAAAGATTAAAGAAAAACAGAAAGACCAGATTGCTTTACTATTTGAATTTTTAAACATCTAGATTATTTGTATTATGAAAATTACCAAACAGTTTGACACAGTGTATTGGAATTTTAAATGTTATACTTAAATTGCTTAGGGAAAAGAGCAGAGATCCAAGACAGAGTTAGAAATGATTTGTAATGTGGTTGAATCACGGGCTTAGCAGAGGCCTTATGACAAAAAGCTAATTTTCCTTGCATTTATATAATGTGTAGATCCTTCAGGGCCAAAGCTGAGCGTAAACGGTAAGGTGCTCAGTTTGCTCTAAAAACACGTATCATGTTTCCCTGCTTCTCTGCGTCTTCTGCATGTATCTCTATTAGGGAGTGATTCTCTACCTCTATTTTAAACTTTCATCTCAACAAATCCATGAATATAATGAAAAACAGAAAAACACCTGAATTAATGTTTTGCTCCTTTTAGCATCTTTGACTGTAAATATAAAACAGTTCTTGATGTAAAGAGCTTTAATTATCAGAAGTAGCTGCACCTTGGCAATGAAAATACTTTTTTTTTCCACAAAGAAACATGTTTCTCAGTTTGAATTCAACCATGAACTGTATGTAATTATACAGTAATTACATAGATGCTCTTGGATGATAGGGGATAAGCATTTGGGACTGGCCTCTTTGTGATTTCTCTGACACTGTTGGAAAGTAAGAATTATTCTGAAGACTAATTTAAAAAACAAAGCAAAAAAAACAATAAGCAAGGTGGAGACAAGATGGTTGACCGAAGCCAGCTTTCCACAGAGGCTCCCGTCCAGAAGGAGAGTTAAAGAACAGAAATTTAGCAAGTAACCTGGTGGATTAGAGCTGCACTAAGAGAGAAGATTGAAGAACGCACATCAACCCCGCTGAGGTGAGCTGAGACCCCAAGGATACAAACAAAATGTACAACATCCATCACCAAGCAGACAGGAGTCCCCTCCCCCATGAGAATGCCTCACAGTGCCCCACAAACAAACAAGCAGAGTTCAAAGGTCCTCCCATTACACTCCATGGGAGAGACCTTCTAAAAACTGGACCTACCTCCCCTAATAGGGTGCCATGGCGTTCTCCTGACAGGCATAAAACTGTGTAAAACTGTATACATTCTCTACCTGTAGTTTTGAGATCCCAGCACTCCCCTCCACTTTCACTCTGAGGTCTGGAGTCCTGTCCCCCAGAAGTCCAGGTTCTTGGGTGTTTTCTCAAGGAGTGTGGTAAGGGCTTGGACTGCAGCTGGTCAATGCTGATTCTGCAGCATGGGAGTGGGGATAGGATGGTCAGCTGAGAGGGAACCATGCCAGAACAGCGGTGCCCCAAGGCACCGAGCAGCAGTCTTTTCTGGCAACAATAGGGCTCACTCCCAGATAATCCAAAGTCACACACCCTTTCTCTCTGGGCAACCAGAGGAGGCCAGGCATCTTCTCAGGTGTCAACCACTGCAGAGCAGACCTGGGACGGACTCAGCCCCGGGGAGTAAAGAGTTTGCCTGAGGCAGTACCAGCCTGGGTGGAACACGGGGACTAGAAAATGCATGCACACTACCTGCTGACTCCCAGGGCAGGTCTGACCCAGGGGACCACTTTACTGAGCCTAAGTTGCACTCGGCCCTCAGGGGATTGTCAGCCTATAGACAAAGGAAGGCAGGAGGCTAGAACTGACAGCTAACTGTGCTGTGAATACAAGCCTGCAGGAGCAAAGATCGGGCCTGAGGCTCAGGTTCTGGGAACTCAAGACAGTTTCTCTTCAGCAGGGGAATTTAGCAGGGACAGAAACAAATTCCTGCAAAGTTGTTCTGTTCTGTCAGTAACATTAATCAGGGGAGGGGCTCAAACTGAGTCAACACCCCCCAGCCTACATCAAGTGCCCGAGGCTGTCAAGCCTCACCTCCCCCTGCTGGATAGAGGCAGAGAGCAGCGGCTTGGCTGAGCAGGTATAGTTTCTTTGTGATTCAAGCAGGTGCAACCCCCTGGAGTATCTGCTGATTTGAGGCAACCTGGTGTCACAGCCCTACAGGGCTATCAGTGACTGGGTGTGACAGAGATGCAAGTGAGGAAGGAAGCATCAACCTTTCCAGACTAATCTATTTGCTAGGTGGATCCTCCTGACTTCCTGGAGCACTGGAGCAAGTCATATTTGAGTTGTCACCAGACCCCTGTGATCCAGTTGCCAGAGACTTTTTAAACCCTCCCACCTGAGACAGGTGCTGACTGAGACAATTGATTTGGACCTTTTGAACTGAACAAATCACCCAAGGACTATCCAAATGGTGCCCTGGGTGTGTGGTTGTAGGAAGGTTTGATTTTTCTTTTCCAATTGTTGCCTATGGGGGGCGGAGTGACCTAATGGCTGGTATTTCTCCACAGCTGAGACTTCAACCAGAGTAACTATTTCACTAGGGTCAGACAGAGACCAGCTGAAAACAAGACAGAACCACTTAGCCTCACCACATCAAACAGGTCCCCAGTTTATCAGGCCATAGCCCTGTACAGGTCCTCGACAAGCTCCAGGGGAATAGTCAAACAGTGTAAAATAATCATGGGGAGGAATCAGCAGGAAAACTCTGGTAACATGAATAACCAGAATAGATCAACCCCCCACCCCAAGGAAAGATATGACAGATGTAACTGAAGATCCCATTAATAAACAGCTGGCTGAGATGTCAGAAATCGAGTTCAGAATTTGGATAGCAAACAAGATTAATAGAATGGAGGAAAATTTGGAATTAGAAATTCGAGCAGTAATTCAAAAGTCAGAATTAGAAATTCGAGGAGAAATTCAAAAGTTGTCTCAAGAATTTAACGATATTAAAGACAAAACCACCAAAGACTTAGACACACTGAAGCAAGAATTTGCAGCCCTCAAAGATCTGAAAAATACCATAGAATCCCTCAGTAACAGAGTGGAGCAAGCAGAAGAAAGGATTTCTGACATTGAAGACAAAGCCTTTGAATGCTCCCAAACTCTCAAAGAGGAAGAGAAATGGAGAGCAAAAATGGATCATTCTCTCAGAGAGCTCTGGGATAATACAAAGAAGGCTAATATCCGCCTCATTGGAATCCCTGAAAGTGATGAAGTGGCCTCGCAAGGCAAAGAGGCCCTTCTCCATGCAATTATGAAGGAGAATTTTCCAGACATGCCAAGAGATTCTGATAACAGACAGCTTCAGAACCCCAGCACGACTCAATACCAATAAGACATCCCCCAGGCATATCATAATAAACTTCACTAAAGTTAATATGAAGGAGAAAATTCTGAAAGCAGCCAGATGTAAGAAATCCATTTCCTACAAAGGGAAGAATATAAGAATGACTGAAGATTTCTCTGCTCAAAATTTTCAAGCCAGAAGAGGGTGGTCATTGACTTTTAATCTCCTAAAACAAAATAACTTTCAACCCCGGATCCTGTATCCAGCTAAACTGAGTTTCACTGATGATGGAGAAATTAAATACTTTAATGACATTCATATGTTAAAGAAATTTGCCATAACCAAACCAGCTCTTCAGGATATTCTCAGACCTATCCTCCATAATGACCAGCACAATCCTCTACCACAAAAGTAAACTTACTCAGAAAATTGATCAAACTCCAACTTCCACAGTGGTGAAAGGATTAAAAATGCCCACTGGACTTTCGAAAAACTCGATACCCAAAATTTTACCAGACTTATCAATATTCTCCATTAACGTGAAAGGCTAAAACTGTCCTGTAAGAGGCACAGGTTAGCTGACAGGATACAAAACCTCAGGCAAGATATCTGCTACATACAAGAGTCACATCTTACCTTAAAAGATAAATATATACTCAGGGTGAAAGGATGGTTGTCCATATTTCAGGCAAATGGTAATCAGAAAAAAGCAGGTGTCACAATTCTACTTGCAGACACAATAGGCTTTAAACCAACAAAAGTAAGGAAGGATAAGAATGGTCACTTCATATTTGTTAAGGTTAATACTCAATATGATGAAATTTCAATTATGAATATTTATGCACCCAACCAGAATGTGCCTCAATTTATAAGAGAAACTCTAACAGACATAAACAACTTGATTTCCTCCAGCTCCATAATAGTCGGAAATTTCAACACTCCTTTGGCAGTGTTGGATAGATCCTCCAATAAGAAGCTGAGAAAAGAAATTTTAGATTTAAACCTAACCATCCAACATATGGATTTAGCAGACATCTACAGAACATTTCATCTCAGCAAAACTGAATACACATACTTTTCGTCAGCCCACAGAACATACTCCAAAATCCATCACAGGTCACAAGTCTAACCTCAGTAAATTTAAAGGAATAGAAATTATTCCTTGCATCTTCTCGGACCACCATGGAATAAAAGTTGAACTCAGTAACACAGGAATCTGCATACTCATACAAAAACAATGAAGTTAAATAACCTTATGCTGAATGATAGCTGGGTCATAGACGAGATTAAGAAAGAAATTGCCAAATTTTTGGAACAAATCGACAATGAAGATATGAATTATCAGAACCTCTGGGATAACGCAAAGCCTTCCTCAAGAGAACAGAAAGAGAGGAAGTTAATAACTTACTGAGACATCTCAAGCAACTGGTAAAGGAAGAACATGCCAGCCCCAAAGCCAGTAGAAGAAGAGAAATAAACAACATTAGCGTGGAATTAAATGAAATTGAAAACAAAAGAATTATACAACAGATCAATAAATCAAAATGTTGGTTTTTTGAAAAGATCAATAAAATAGATAAACCTTTGGCTAACCTAATCACTAAAAAAAGAGTAAAATCTCTAATTTCATCAATCATAAATGACAAAGACGAAATAACAACAGACTCCTCAGAAATTCAAAAAATCCTTAATGAATATTACAAGAAATTTTATTCTCAGAAATATGAAAATCTGAAGGAAATTGACCAATACTTGGAAGCATGTCACCTTCCAAGACTTAGCCAGAATCAAGTGCAAATGTTGAACAGGCTAGTTTCAAGTTCAGAAATAGCATCAACCATATGAAATCTCCCTAAAAAGAAAAGCTGAGGACCAAATGGTTTCACGTCAGAATTCTGCCAAACCTTTAAAGAGGAATTAGTACCTATATTACTCAACCTGTTCCAAAAGGTAGAAAAAGAAGGAAGACTACCCAACACGTTCTATGAAGCAAACATCACCCTGATCCCCAAACCAGGAAAACACCCAACAAGAAAAGAAAATTATAGACTAATATCACTAATGAATATAGATGCAAAAATATTCAACAAGATCCTAACCAACAAAATCCAGCAACATATCAAACAAATTATACATCAAGGCCAAGTTGGTTTTATCCCAGGGTCTCAAGGCTGGTTCAATATACGTAAATCTATAAGTATAATTCAACACATAAACAAATTAAAAAACAAAGACCATATGATTCTCTCAAATGATGCAGAGAAAGCTTTTGATAATATCCAGCATCCCTTCATGATCAGACACTTAAGAAAATTGGTATAGAAGGGACATTTCTCAAACTGATTGAGGCCATCTACAACAAACCCACAACCAATATCATATTGAATGGAATTAAATTGAAATGATTTCCACTCAGATCAGGAACCAGACAAGGTTGCCCATTGTCTCCACTGCTCTTTAACATTGTAATGGAAGTTTTAGCCATCTCAATTACGGAAGAAAAGGTGATCAAGTATATCCATATAGGGTCAGAAGTGATCAAACTTTTGCTCTTCACAGATGATATGATTATATATCTGAAAAACACCAGGGATTCTACTACAAAACTCTTAGAAGTGATAAAGGAATACAGCAGCATCTCAGGTTACAAAATCAACATTCATAAATTGATAGCCTTTATATATACCAACAATAGTCAAGCTGAAAAAAACAGTTAAGGACTATTCTATTCACATTAGTGCCAAAGAAGATGAAATATTTGGGAGTTTATCTAACAAAGGACGTGAAAGATCTCTATAAAGAGAACTATGAAACTCTAAGGAAAGAAATAGCTGAAAATGTTAACAAATGGAAAAACATACCATGCTCATGGCTGGGAAGAATCAACATTGTTAAAATGTCCATACTACCCAAAGCAATATACAATTTTAATGCAATCCCTATTAAAGCTCCACCGTCGTACTATAAAGAGCTTGAAAAAAATAATACTTGGTTTTATATGGAATCAGAAAAAAACTTGAATAGCCAAGACATTACTCAGAAATAAAAACAAAGCAGGAGGAATCATGCTACCGGACCTCGGACTATACTATAAATTGATAGTGATCAAAACAGCATGGTACTGGCACAAATACAGAGCAATAGATGTATGGAACAAAATAGAGAAGCAAGAGATGAACCCAGCTGCTTAGCGTTATTGATCCTGAAAAGCCAATTAAAAACATTCAGTGGGGAAAAGATTGCCTATTTAACAAATGGTGTTGGGTGAACTCTCTGGCAACCTGTAGAAGACTGAAGCTGGACCCACACCTTTCACAATTAACTAAGATAGACTCTCACTGGATTAAAGATTTAAACTTAAGACATCAAACTATAAAAATACTAGAAGAGAGTGCAGGGAAAACTTTTGAAGAAATCAGTCTGGGCGAGTATTTTATGAAGAACCCTGGGGCAATTGAAGCAGCTTCAAAAATACCCTACTGGGACCTGATCAAACTAAAAAGCTTCTTCACAGCCAAGAACACAGTAAGTAAAGCAAGCAGACTGCCCTCAGAATGGAAGAAGATATTTGCAGGTTATGTCTCTGACAAAAGTTTAATAACCAGAATCCACAGAGAACTCAAATGTATAAGCAAGAAAAGAACAAGTGATCCTTTCACAGGCTGGGCAAGGGACTTGAAGAGAAACTTCTCTGAAGAAGACAGGCGCACGGCCTACAGACATATGAAAAAATGCTCATCATCTTTAATCATCAGAGAAATGCAAATCAAAACTACTTTGAAATATCATCTAACTCCAGTAAGATTAGCCCATATCACAAAATCCCAAGACCAGAGATGTTGGCGTGGATGTGGAGAAAAGGGAACACTTCTACACTGCTGGTGGGAATGCAAATGATAAATTCCTTTTGGAAAGATGTTTGGAGAACACTTAGAGATCAAAAAATAGATCTTCCATTCAATCCTATAATTCCTCTACTAGGCATATACCCAGAAA
Source organism: Nycticebus coucang (assembly GCF_027406575.1). NCBI lineage: Eukaryota > Metazoa > Chordata > Mammalia > Primates > Lorisidae > Nycticebus > Nycticebus coucang. Next base: position 180,604,080 of record NC_069780.1, read on the forward strand.
ACAAAAATCATATTATAACAAGATATTTGTACCAGAATGTTTATTGCAGCCCAATTCATAATTGCTAAGTCCTGGAAAAAGCCCATATGCCCATCGATCCACGAATGGATTAATAAATTGTGGTATATGTACACCATGGAATATTATGCAGCCTTAAAGAAAGATGGAGACTTTACCTCTTTCATGTTTACATGGATGAAGCTAGAACATATTCTTCATAGTAAAGTATCTCAAGAATGGAAGAAAAAGTATCCAATATACTCAGGCCTACTATGAAACTAATTTATGGCTTTCATATGAAATCTATAACCCAGTTCTAACCTGAGCTTATGGGGAAGAGGGAGAGGGAGTGGAGGGAGGGAGGAGGATGGACGGAGAGAGGGTGATTGGTGGGACTACACCTGCAGTTCATCTTACAAGGGTACATGTGAAACTTAGTAATATAGAATATAAATGTCTTAACACAATAACTAAGAAAATGCCAGGATGTCTATGTTAACCAGTGTAATGAAAATATGTCAAATGGTCTATAAAACCAGTGTATGGTGCCCCACGATTTCATTAATGTACACAGCTATGATTTAACAATAAAAAAAATTTTAAAAATAAAGTATTTATCAATATTTTAAAATAAAAATGTGTAATGCTATTTTTTGAGCTTAGATTTTTAATGTCATGTGTCATCTGTCATTAAGACATGGACTTGTACCCAGTGTGCCCAGGCTGACTGTTGACCATTTATTTACCTGGCAACAACCTCTAAAGGGCACCATGGTGCATTTTCTTCACTGCTTATCTCATCTTGTACAAGGCTCTCTGAAGTTCAGTCTCTCCTATATTAAAAACCTCTACTCATCTATGAGCTCTCCAAGCCTTGTAGAGGTTTACTGCACTTCAACGTGATTTATCAACTCTTGCTAAGCTACAAATGGAAACTTTTATTTTTCTTCTGAGTGTTGCTTTTGTTTTTGCCTTTGTTTTCTCTGGGTCCTAGGACCTGACCATGGCTCTAATATTACCCATTGAGCTTATCTGAGGAAACTTTGGAAACTTAGTACTCTTCATAATATCTCTCATTTCCCAAGGTTGGAAACTTAGTACTCTTCATAATATCTCTCATTTCCCTAAATGCATGTCAGATCCCAGTGAACCTGAGCATTGTAACTTGCTGTTAGCAAAGCAGGTGTTGGCCACAGATGGCTCCACGTTCCAGGTATTTTTTCTCCTAATTTAGTTCCAAACATATTATTACTTCTACCTAACTATTAGTTTGCTTACTTATATAGCTCTGCGCCTTTACAGTGTGCGGGCTTCCCCCCCCCAATCTAGAATACTCACCCCATTTTTATCTTCTTAACAAAAAAATGACATTTATTTCTCTGGCTCCACCAAAATTAATATTTCTTAGGGGAAATGTTACATAACTTTGTCAGAAATGAATTCCTCAAGCTGCTTTATTTTACTTGTGTTTGCATTTTTATCATTCCTGGGAGAACTTTGATTCCTTGAAAGTGAGTACCAAGTCTTTCTCTTTTCTTTTCTTTTCTTTTTCCCTTTGTGCTCCAAAACATACATTGTTATTTAAAAAAAATGAAAGTAATAGAATGATTTAATCTGTGGTTTTGATTATCAAAGAACAGACTAATAAATTGCCGTCATGATTATTTGAATACTTTAAAAGAGATGTTTAAAAAAATGTGGGATTTGCACATATGATTTTTCATAGAGTTGCATACCAATGATAATGGAAAGTATAAATGGTAAATACATTGTGTGAGTTTATTCTTGCTAAGAAGTACTAGCAGAAGTTTTAATTTAACTTTCTTTGCCATAAACTTGCCAATTATTTGTGGCACTGTTATCCGTTCAGAGAAAAAGATAGCTATGAAGCAATGAGACCAGAAATCCATTATCAGGATTGTTTTATCTTACATAAGTGGGATCTAAACATAAGTCTCAGATATGGAGGTCAAGTGCATCTTATCTTCCCCTTGCCAACAAAATCACCATTAGAAGAGCAGGGATGCTTCGCTTATGCAGCACTGAATGTTTAAAGATGCACTGTTTTTAAACTGTCATATCTAAATCCTTTTCCTTTTTTATTTGAAAAGCAGATGCAAGTTGCCAAGTTGACATCAGGGAAAGGTGTGTCCCTGGGGATCCCATGACTTTATATCTCCTGGGTTAAATATTAGAAGATGAAAGTGTTTTGTCTTTGAAATGTCTTTGTGGTTTAAATTCAAGGGACATAAACCACAAATAACCTGAGGCAAAGTGAGCTTTGATTGTTCCTTTTCCTTGAATGATCCAGTCACTTTAGAAAAATTAACTCACATCAAGGGGAAAACACTTAAAAATGAAATATGAAAATAAAAGTAATAGTTTAAACAATACAGATTTAGGTGCTGATATAAGGTTAACCTACCAACTTCCCTGGAATTTCACTTTGATTTTCAAATTATAGATTATATTTAAATACATTTATTATTATTATTATTATCATGATTATTGTTGGCTCTAACATGACATAGTATGAGGTCCTCTCCTGCAGTCTCAACACTCTCAAAGATAACAAAAACAAGGTCTGAAAATAAAGTAATTTTGTCCACCATACATTTTATAAGTCATATGAACTTAATAATTTTTGAACTGCTCGCTCCACCATACCATTATTTCCCAAAGTTAGGGCTCTAGAACCCAATTCACAGCAGTGTTTCATTATCCAAAATCAAAACAGTTTTGAAAACTGCAACCACCCTCTGATAATGTAGACAGCTATCACCACATCATAGGCATTGATAAATAGGATAAGGGGGAAATCTTTGATTTCGTTTGATTCATAATTTCTCAAATACACCTGACTACATGTTACATTTTTTCCCCTACATAACATAGTTAAAATCTAGTATGGTCAATTTTCTTCTAACTCACTTTGATAAACTCTATATTACCCCATACTACAGGATATGAGAATTATAAAGAATACCCAGAGAACTGTTATCTAGTTTTTTCTTTTCTTTTTTCTTTTTATTTCTTTTTTTTTTTTGTAATTTTTACTAATTTGTTTTACGAAAAATGCCATAGCAGTTTACTCTGATGGTAAAGGCATTACTATGGGTCTAAAGAAATTCAAGATATGTCAACATTGTAATTCAAACTGATTGATATAGAAGGCCCTTAAATTATGCAAATTTTGATATAGCATGTGCTGCATAACACACATACACGATTTGGTCAGAGATGAACCACATATACTAAGGGAGTCTCAGAAGACTATTGTCATGTCATAGTGCAACACATCAATCACATGTGTTGTGATGCTGGTGTAAATGCCAGCCAGGTGTATAAAAGTCTAGTGCAGATCATTATGTACAGAATGTAATACTTGGTAATGATAATAAACTACTGTTATGAGTTTATCCATGTATTATTCTATACTTTTTATTTTTACTCTGAGTGTACTTCTACCTATTAAAATAAAAAAACCAACTATAAAACAGCCTCCAGCAGGCCCTTCTGGTGGAATACAGAAGAAGGCGTTGTTATCATAGGATATGACAGCTCCATGTGTGTTACTGTCCCAAAAGACCACCCACAGGGACACGTTCTGAAGATGGGAGATGTGAAACTAGTTGTTTTGACGCAGTGTAGGTCTAAATTAATGTGTGCGTGTGCTTTTAGTTTTTAACAACAACAAAAGAAACAAACAAAAAGCAAAAACTTTAGAAGTAAAGAAAACTAAATTTTAAAATTTAAAAATAGAAGAAATTTTATTGGGTAAGGATAGAAAGAAAATATTTTTGTACAACTGTAAAATGTTTTTGTGTTTTAAGATAAATGTTATAACCATCTAATACAGAGCTAAAAAATTTAAAAGTTTATAAAGTAAACAGGTTACAAAAAGCTGAAGTTATTGAATAAAGAAAAGTATATTTCATAAATGTAATGTAGCCTAAGTGTTTGGTGTTTATAAGGTCTATAGTAGTGTGATGTCCAAGGCCTTCACAGTCACTCGCCAATTACACATAGACTCACCCAGCACAACTTCCAGTCCTGCAAGCTCCATTTATGATAAGTGCCTTATCCAAGTGTACCATTTTTACCTTTAAGTTGTATATTTCTTGTACCTTACCTATGGTTAGATGTATTTAGATCCACAATACTTACCATGAGCTAAGATTGCCTGAAGTGTTTAGTGCAATAACTTTCTGTACAGATTTGTAGCCAGGGAGCAATAGGCTGTGTACCACATAGCTTAGGAGTGAGTAGGCCACACCATCTAGGGTTTCTTATGACACAAGTGATGATATAAAGCCTAACCCATCAGATGGAAATCTTTAAAGCACATGTAACAGTTTCAAATTAAAAATTTGCCAATCCCTATGGTACCTAGGAATGTGCTTCTGTTGTATTCTTTAAAGCAAAATGTACACTGTGAGTGTAATATGTAGCAGCTGTATTTCATTATAGCCTCTTGGGGATTGTCTGAACTATCAAAGCAGATCCTGCAACACAAAATTTATGAAAATTTGATAGCTTAGGCCTGAGTCAGAACCTCCCTGGCCTGGGAAAAGGGAGGTGGATCTTAATGTGTCCCAGGAAATATACTGTAATTTATATGCTTTTACCAATTCAGGCTTTGAGAATCTCAGACCCAGGGTTTTATTTGTATTTGTTCTGTTTTTTAATTTTAGTTGTCTCATGTTACATTAACCCCTGCAACACCCACATTAAAGGAGGATAGGGATTTTCCCCTGTCTGCGATAGCTTCTATGTAACCGTTTTGTGAAAGACTTGAGTTATCCAGGACCTCAAACTTAGACTCATCTCAGGATATTCAGTGTTGGGTAGTCTAGAGGACACGCCTGCCATGACAACAGGGATACAGTCCAAACTAATAATAATAATAATAATAATAATGTTCCAATAATGTGCCTCTGAGGTAGCTGCATAGATTCTATTGTCTTTTTGATGGCTTTTATTTATCTGCTCAAAACTATATTCTGTCTTACAATGCCGTAGAAATGAATCAATTAAAGGTGACATTTGAAAGTCGGGTATTCAACCGCCAACCCAGGAATCACCACCTAAGACTAACAACTTGTTTCTTCAGGCCTCAGTTACATGCATGCCCATTGTCTATACAGATTCCAATAGAACAGGGAGATTTAAAATCCTTATATTCAGTACCGTATTCTCTGCTTTGGAAAAATTTTCTCCCTGTTATCAACTTGCTGACTTGCTCAGCTCCTTCACCGTGTGACTTACCCTGGTCATCTTCACATTGGAAACTTCCTCTGTTTTTTGCAAGCCTTGCTTATCATTGTCTTGCTTTAATTTTCCCCCTGCTCCCAATATCTTCTGTGTAACATATTCATGGTCTATCCCTGTGATTATCCTAGAAACTCTATAGGGTAGTTGTCCACCTTTAAAAAAAAATTTCAAATTAACATGAAATTTACATACAGTTAGGTTACTTTGCTTGCATTTATTAGGCAAAGTCCTAGTTGTACCACTGCTGTGTTTTTGTTTATTTGACTTTTGTATTTCAAAACAGAATATCATCTGGCAAATGATAAGAAGTAAATAAATATTTCTTAAAGAAGTCAGTAACAGTACTTTCCTAAAAAATGAAATTATATAGAAATGACTATTGACATTACTCATGCTAAAATGAAGAGCTTTATATTCAATTACTTAGATATTTATTTTTCCTGTATCATATTTTAACAGTTTCATGGCCATGATATCAATATATTGATATATATATAATATATATATATTTAAATATCTACAAATAAACTTGATCTATTGTACTTCCCTATATCCTCTTTAAGATATGGGTATTCTTGTTAATATTTCTGAATCCTGCCCTGGAATCCACACAGTACTGAGAATGCTGTGGGCTATGAGAAATATGTATTTGATTCTATCTCTTTGACTAACTTATAGTAACTGAATCTATACAGTTAAGAGAGTGTATTCACCTTTTCCAAGAACATTCTTCTCCCAATATGTATTCTTCAATATGTGCCCAGCTACTCTCACTGGTGTCTTAGAATTCTCTGTTGCCTCAGTGGGGCTCACTTGTATCATTCAGTATGTATCTTTGTTTTTGTGATAGTGAAAAAGGAAGTGTTTTGGTGGGTTAATAGGTGTTTTTAATAACCTATAACCATATGTAAATATGCATTCATGTTTCCTTACCAGACAGTTATTCAATTAAAATAAACATATGTGTGCATAGTCTTTATATTTAAAGTTACACAATGCCTGTTTTATTGGGATAGGAATTTTTTCTCTAATTCAAATGCTAGAAGTAAAGCATATATTTTGCCTCTTCTTACAGAGAATACAGCTTTTCAGGCTTCTCATTAGAGCTGATGTTTTATAGCATCTGCCCACATACTTTGCAGTTGAAGGAAGAACACAAATTAGATCAATTCATCTATGCATCCTTTATTAAGTTCTAGCCTGCAGAAAGCACTCGACTGGCTTGTCTGGTGATTGCTCTGTGACAAACAGCTGAATCCTTTTACTTTATCTGAGAGCAGCCACATTCAGTCTCATCATTTGCTTCATTAGCTTCTGCCAAAGCATCAATGCTACTTCTTAGGACTTCTTAGCCCTAATAAATACCAATTTTCTATTATTTAACCCCCCATTTCTCATACTATAAACTTCGTGGTACAAGCTTAATTTTCTTTTAATCCTAGTCAAAGAATGTTTATGTGTACTATTTCTTGTTGTAAATCAAAATAGATATTACCCAGTAGCTTATACAAAAATTTACATTCCTAATTTTTTATTACTTTGACCAGGAAATCAAAATCATGAGTGTACTACTACCTTAAATTCAAGGATAAGTTGCTGAATGCTTAAGCTATAATGGGTTCTGGGAGATTAATAGTTTGATTAAATAGTCAAATCTCACTGCCTAATGGAGGAGACAAATAAAAATGGTGTTAAAAATGTTTGAAGCATAAAATATTTCAGAAGTACAGAGAAACACACTTTGTCTGGCCAGATGGAAACACAGAGGGTATCCAGGCATGTTTGAGAAGGGGGGAGCAAGAGAGGAGACAACGAAACCGAAAGGTCAACATGGATTAGCCTGGTGGGAACACTTGATTCACAAACAGAGTCAACTCAAGGTTCAGAGAGTAGCAAGTGCAAGCCAAGTTTGCTTCATGGAACGGCAGTAAGTTCTGTGTGGCTAGATGAAAAGTGTGCCGGGGGGATAACTGGGAGCTTCCTACAGGAGGTCCACAGCCTGATGGTGAGAAAGTTCTGATTATCAGTAATCTATATTGTTATGCCAAAGAGTTTGGGTTCATTATGGAGGTCTTGGAGGTGGGTGGAGTGGTCTTTTCAGTGAGGAAATGAACATAAAGGCCTGAGTCACACAGTGGATTTTCAAGAGTCATCAGTATATGATGGAAGCTGAGCCCATGATATGTAAGAAGGTAAAAGATTGGAAGAATATGGCCAGCCCTTGAGAAATTGTAGAAGTGAGAGTCAAATACATTAGAAGAAGTGTGAATGAGGATTGTTAGAGAATGCAGAGAAAGAACATTCCCAAGAGCCCTGTGACTACCCAGTGTTCACAACATACTCATCCTCCTCGTTGACCAAACCTGCCGTTTCCCTTAGGGATCCAGATAGCAGCGTGTCTGGGGTGTTCGCCCTCTCGCTTCCAGGAGAGAATCTGGACCAACTGCCTATCAGCCCGTGTCAGCCACAATGATTGTGTTTGTGAGAAGTTGTCTGGGGGTGAGCAAAGACCTATTTGCTACAAATTATTTGCCCTGATAAAAGTGGAAGGGTTGTACCAAAGATGAAACTTTTTTTATGCTACTGATTTTGTCTTTCTATTTTAGGGGTTCCCGTTTTAGGTTGCCCACACTGTTTTCACAACCCAAAGATGTGCAAAGAAGTGCACTTAGTATCCAGACCTGCTGACTGCTGAAGCTGGCTCGAGAGGAGAATTCCTCTATTTACTTGTCCATGAGGCAAGTAATTGCCTTCACTATGCAAGATTCTGTCAATGTGCATGTGTGTGCATTTCTGCGTGTGTGTGAGAGAGAGGAGAGCATCAGTGATTGGCAGTCTCTACACCTGTGGTGTTGAGAGCCACGGGATTGTGTCTTTAAGAGGCTGGAGCAGAAGGCAGTCAGGAGCGAGCGTGTATATTCTTTTACAGACCCACTCACTCTGACTCTGTTGCTTCTCCTGCCTGCAGAACACGGCGTCTCTTTCTACGAAAGACTATGGAAAGACTGCTAAGATCTATCCTTCTAAGAAAACTGCTTCTCACTCCAAGACTATCTCCCTCTCTCTCTTCTGTTAAAGCAAATAGCCGTCAGACATTTAAGAGCAATTGTTCCTGAGCGAGATAGCAAAGGGGTCCATGTCTAGAACACAGTTAGATAAGCTGGCCCGAGACCTAGCCAGTCCCAGGCCCCGACCAGTAGCAATAAGACTTACCCTGAGTATACTCAAGAAGATTCAGCCCTTGACATGTGTGCTTCCTGAACCATTACTGCAGTGAGATGGCTTGAAGTACTATTTATTAACATAGTTCATCCCAAATTTAGCTGAAAATTAGGATGACCATCTGTGTTAACTGTGCTTTATTCAGAAGATGAATAAACTTCTAATATCTTTGTGACAAGATGTAATTTTGCAACATGAAGCAAGATTCCCAGATGTTAGATTCCTACCCCACCTTAGTAAACTGGAGATAAGGGTGCTGTCACCCCTGCTTACATTTCAGAGTTATGGCTTCCGGGTCCCTGAGAAAGACATCCCTGGGTCACAAAGTTGACAAAAGGCCAGTGGAGAAATCAAAAGAATTTCTATACATTTCTATACATCACAAGTTTTCCAAAGTGAATGCTCTAAGCAAAAGAAAGAAAAGGAAATCTCTCAGAAGAGAGAATCAGGCATCTTGTTTTTAATTTGCATTTGTTCTTACATTAAGTAGTTTCAAAAAGACCAAAAATGAAGTCTGTATCTTACACTTAGATTGTCAGGTCCTGACTCTTAAAATATTTCCAAAATTTTTGTTCAAAATATATGGCTTTTAGGGATAACTTTTACTACAAGAATTAGTCATTCCAATGACTTGTCTCATTCCAATTCAGCCTTGTCTCATAAAGGATCAGACTCAGTAAGTTGTATTGCAAATAGGAAGGAAAATCTATGTTGCTAGGGATCATAGCATGCCTAACTTTGTAACCCCAGAACTTCTCATGATGCCAAATACAAGGTAAGCTATGAATAAATAAATGTTCAGGTCAGTTAAAATAACAAAGTAAAATGTATCTTTTAGAAAAGTAAAAAACAAACAAAAAAAAGGATATGGTTGAAACAATTACAATTTATGTTAAATTTCAGAAAGCCTAGATTATACTTATCCAATATTAATAACAAGATTTTTTATTATAAATTAACATGAAATGTTGACATAAAATATTAGAACTTCCATATCAAGAATCTTTCATGTCTTTTTCGAAAGTAATAAGTAGCTTATTAACAAACTTCAAATGCTTTTGTCTGGAGTTTAGTGACAACAATGATTTCTACATTGTATGCCAAAATGCTAATTATTTCATCCAATGAATTTATTGCTTGATAAAATCAGAATCATGTTAAATATTTTCTTTTACATGGTTGTACTTAAATAATTATACCATCCTTGTCATGGTTGCTCATTTGAAGAACAAAGATAATAGATAACATCTTATATTCTGGAATATTTATACAGTCTCATTTGCCCTACTTATTTCTGAGCCTGAATATATACAGAGAGGAAGATTACAGTAGAGGATGAAAGAGTATTTTACATTTCAACCGCCATATATCTTTTTCTCCCACAAGAATAATGTTTTTATTACCTTCTTTATGTCCTTATTACCTAAACTGACGCTGACTTTTAGTTTGGTTCTAAATTAGTCGTCACATGCCAAGATATTTTATTTCAAATATATATTGTTATATGGCTTTGAAATCTTGGAAAGGGAAAGGTTTAGGAGTATTCCAAGTAATGCTGAATGCAAATTAATGGTATAACCCAACTTCCTGGCTAAAATTGGTCTGTAAAAGTCACAGTCTTACTAGTACATTTCAGTTAACTCTAAATTTAAGTGGAGATAATCCATCCATTTGTTACCGTTCTTCTCCAACTACTATATTCAACTTTGCTTTATTCAAAGCGTGTCTTTATGCATAATCTGCTTTGGAGAAAAAGAGGTGTTTGTCTCCCATCTATGGGACGAGTTAACCTCTCCCATAGATGTGGGAACGCATTCAGACTGGAAAGGCTATTAAGGCTTCTTTTCTGAAAAAGGTGAATTTGCAGCTCTCGGATATAAATCTCAGCTGAATTTCTGGTTTGAAATATTATTTCTTACAGATGTGAGGAAAATAAGTGGCAAACCCTAAGATGTACACTGAGTTTCTCCTTCAAGTTTAGCTCTCCCAACTTCAGCTGCACAAGGTACTTTGTCCATGGTCACCATAGGTTTCAGACCAGCTCACCTGCAATAACTGAGCAAAGCAGGAGTGTAAAGGGCTGGCCATTTGAGCCTGACCCGGGGCACTGAGATAGGCGATATCAGCTCCAGAATTTCAGCTAGTTTGGCTGATGTTTTATAAGGTCTGTATAGCAGTTTGAAGTATTTTCCTTACGCAACTTTTATGTCTCTTCCCTTTATAGGTAGGGATACCCAACATCAACATTGTACCACAAACTCAACCTTCATGTCTCCTTCTAGAGAACCCAATCTATGGCAGATTTCATCTGGAAGGGCTGGGAGCAAAGGTAATCTGGGGTTTTAGAGTTAGATTATTGCTCACCCCTGGCAGCGAGGACCCTATCACTGGGGCTAAGTTGGCTACATACCAAGAAAGATCTCATCTCTTGCTGAGTAAGAAAAGTGTAATATAAAGCCCAAGTGCTAATGATCAGAGGAGCTGAATGTTAAAGGTCACCAAACATTCACCCCAGGAAGAACTTTAATGCTAAAGTTGGGAAAACCTGAGGATGGAATCTAACATGTGAATCGGAAAACTTCAACCACAAGACCATAAACATTTTAACACCTCAGTTTCTTGCAAACTTTTTGGGTTCTGGTTGACCATGGCTGACTGATACTGTGGAAAGAGAAGCTGTGGATGAGGAGTGACTACTGCACTCCCACTATTTCAAGGGGACTTTGTGTTTACTGTCCCAATAACTCTGATGTCTGTCGGTTTAGGTAAAGGACTCAGTCCCACATTGAGCACACTTTTATCCTGGGACACAGTAAGAATCTCCTTTCAGTGATAAACTGTGGTTCCCACCTGAGCTCTTAGGACTATCTGTGTTCATAAAGCAGGAGATGATAAGAACTATCTGCCATAGAATCTCTTCATGGGGAAAAGAACATTGATTTTCTCAGATGACATTTTATTTGCTAGAAATATCATAACACTTTTTATTGCATAAGTTTATCACTTTTGTGAAAGACAGAGACGAAAGTGCTTTTATTAGCATCAGTGCAATTTACAGAAAAGAACGGAGTTTTTGTCATCTGTTGTGAGGACAAGTATTCAATAAAAAAGTCAAAATTATCTTGATTTACAGTTTACATGAAGATACAAAATGTTGTTCTCTCTGGCTCCAGAATATATTGTGGATATTTATGCATATTTGGTGTAAGATAAGTTGTTAAATTTTTCAAAATTATATAAAAGATAGTAGCATTTTTTATATTACATAACACATGTGCTATGTATTATTATAACATATAAATGATATGCTGGTATGTTCATTTTGTGTGGATATAACAGAATAGCTGAGACTGGGTAAATTATAAAGACCAGAAATTTATTTCTTACAGTTCTTGAACCTGGGAAATGCAAGAGCAAGATATGAGCAGATTTGGAGTCCGGTGAGGGTGTGGTCTCCACTTCCAAGGTTTGCCTCGCTGTGTCCTTTGCAGGAGAGGAATATCGTCTGTCACAGGACAGAAGGGTGGAAGAGCCAAGAGGGAGAACTCACTTCTGAATGCTCTCCTGGAAGGTCACTAAACCCACCCATGAGGGCAGAGTCCTCACGGCCTAATCATATCTTAAAGGCCTCACCTCCCAATACTGTTACATTGGCAATTAAATTCCAACATGAGTTTTAAAAGGGACAGATATTCAAACCATAGTTATCTATTTAAATTTTAGGGTAAAAAAATTGTGTTTACTTATAAGTGGAATGTCACACTTCTCTGAGTTTGCCTCTCTCTCTCTCTTTTGCTTTCTTGGTTTCTCTTAATTCAGTTTCTTCTGCTTATTGTTTTCATGTGCCCGTAGAGAGCTGGAGGACATGCCAAGGTGCTTCCCATGTGTTATAAAGAACATACTCTTCTACCTCATTCCTGTGAGTTTAATTATTAGTACTGAGCTGATAATTCTCAAGTTTCTCCCTCCACCTCCGATATCCTCAATGACAGCTGACTTTACATACACAACTGCGTATGTGGTAACATAGAAATCATTTTGTCCAAAGGATAACCCAGGAGTTTTCATTCCTAACTTGATTTTTTCACAGAGCTACTTTTATTCTTGACACAATTCACTCACCAAAGGCATGCTCCTCAGCATTGTCACAGCCAATTGTGTCACAGACATTCTTAGTGATATTGTGCAATATCACTAAGATATTGTGCAATAGCGAAAATACGAACAGTGAATCTGAAGCCAGACTCTTGCTCTAAGGACATAATCTTAGGGAATTTCTGTAATCACTCTGTTCCTCAATTCCCACATCTGCCTCATTAAAACTAAAATAGAACTCAAGGAACATTTGCAGGTAGATTAAGTAAATTGAGATATACACAGTGCTGTACTATATACCTGTAAATCCTATATATATGTAGCTTCAGTTGTGGGAAGAGTATTATTGTTTTCCATCTACCAACCCTCTTGCTTGACTGATATTTAACTCAGAATTCTATTATTTTGCAAGTATTACTAAAAAAATAGTAGCTTTTTCCTAACCCTATTTTTAGTATTATTGTTTAATAGGTATTTCTTCATGTTCTAGACAGTGATCTTACTGAAGTGAGACTAGGACTAGATTATTCCTTTAAATAAAATCTTTTAACACAGTTTTGTACAATGTTTTACTATATTATATAAGTAGATCACTGTGGAGATTTTGTTATCTAGATGTTCAATTTTTAAATATGTTTATCTCTCTTTAGCCACTACTGCAGAAGAAACAAAATTCATGAACCATTTTGTGATTGTCTATTCTAAAGCACAGTCACTGCATTATCGAAATACAAATACCTGCTGGATGCAGTGACTCTTATCTGGAATCCCAACCCCTTGGGAGGCCAAGGCCAGAGAATTGCTTAAGGCAAAGAGTCTGAGACCAGCCTGAGCAAAGTGAGACCTGGTCTCTACAAAAAGAAGAAGAAAAAAAAAAAAGAAACATAAAAAAACAAAGGAAAATTATGCAGTCATGGTGCTCAGCTGTGGTTCCAGCTACTTAGGAGCCTGAGGCAGGAGATCACTTGAGGCTGGTATTTAGAGGCTGCGGTGAGTTAAGATGACCCTACTCTAGGTGCTCTAGCCAAAGACACAAATCAAAACTCTTTTATTCATGAAAACACAAAAGAGCAAAAACATCATGTCTTTGGGAAAGTACACAGGTGTGGAAGAGAATGCAGGATACTTAAAAAAAAAAAAGAATAAATAAAACAACTTGCCTCTTGTTTCTGTAATGAATCAGTCAATAGCAATTCACTTAAACTTTTAAGACTTAATATACTCATATGAATGGATTATCCAGAAGAATCCATACCTTTTTCAGGACTGGCACATGCCACTATATTATGGTATGAACCTCTATGTTTTGAATATGTGTGTGTGTGTATGTGTGTGTGTGTATTACACACACACTGCTAAGCTAGAAACCATAGTATAAAACTCTGAAAACAAAGGCAGCGCTGACATCTGTACTGCTGCGAAGCTCACAGGCAGGACCCAGTGTCATGAGGAGTGGCTAGACGCTCACAGCTAGAACACTGCTGTTCTTCTGTGAACATAAACAATCTCACTAAACACAACATCAGGTCATTTTGAGGGGATGATAAATTGAAGAAAACAAGGTCACGATGCATTCCATGAACTACCCGAATGCCCCCTCTGCTAAAGTGAGTGATAGCCGCTTCTTTACCTGGTCTGCCCTTCCTGTAGATAAGATTTGTTGACGTACTCAATCATAAAATCGTCTTGCTTCCTGACAGCACCACTTTCTTGGATGCTCCCCTGAATTACCCAACCGAAGATCAAATCCTATAATAGGTTTTTCTCATACCCCCTCACTGGGAGGCCTGGCGGCTTCCTCTGCTGTGCATTTTCCTTCCATGCAGAGTCACAGACATCCACCTTGTGGAATTACAGTCATGTTTTCAATGACCTCAGCCTGGAGATCTTTGACAAGTGTCATTTTTCCAATTTAACCAATACTAATGCCTAGCAATGGATGCTTTTTGAACTCCGAATTGGTAGTTAGGTAAATTCTGCTTCAATGCTCTTTTAAGTGTTTATTCATAAGATTAATGACATTCTGAAATGGTCAAATATTCTGTATTTATATGTATTTCTCCTTAAAGATTCTGATTTATTAGGATTTATGAAAATAGATGTTTTAGCAATATATTTATGTGGTCGTTTTCACATGTTGTAAATCATGTCCCAAATTAGGTTTTCATCCATAGGCCACATTAATTATTTTAGTGAAACATTCAGAGTATATCAATTTGTAAAAATAAATAATTTATTTAGCTTCTAATTATAAATTGAATTCTATTATTCTTGAAATGTTTAAAATATGATCATTCCTTACCTTTTTCTTAAGGTTTTTATGAAAAAGGAATCATGTTGCTATAGTTCTAAAATAAATATTTGGAAGCTATTTCAATGTCAAGAGAGTCAGGTGTGTGGGCGGCACCTGTGGCTCAAGGAGTAGGGTGCCGGTCCCATATGCCGGAGGTGGCGGGTTCAAACTCAGCCCCGGCCAAAAGACCACACACACACAAAAAAAATACACACACAAAAAAATAAATAAAGAGAGAGTTCAGGTGTGTTATGGTTGCATTATTCCGTTACAGAGAATTATCTAATCATATTATATAGTTTCTTTCTGATATACTCTTGGATATATTTGCTAATTATTCACCTTGAGTTATGGGAAACATCTTTTACTCATAATGACAGAACTGAATTGGACCAATTTGTTAACCAAATATATTCAAAGATCATTTGGAACATTCCCAATAGAGGCATTGCTCTGTCCTTAAAATTTCATCAATAATCCATATGAAAATGTTGAGATACATGACTTTCCTTTAATAATCAGTTTTTTATATCAATAATAAGTATTTTCTAGACATAATGAAATAGAGATTAGAGAATAATTAGTTTTATCACTGAAACATTTAAGTGAGTACCATACTGGGTCATACTTGTTTGCTGTTAGCCTAGAAACATATTGAGTTTACTTAAAATTCTTATTTTAGGTAAAAATAGAACAAAAGGAAACATATCAAGTAAATGTCATTCTGGAAAGCATAAGAAGTGACACAAAGATCACTCAGGTAGTAACTGGCATGTTTGAAAATAGAAAATAGATCTGTAATTTTATGTTTTTACAAAATAATTATTTTCAGTAACGGATGGAGCCGACGAGAGGAAGGACAAGTCAAAATTCAGAAACAGTCTCTTCATGAGTATCCTAGGCAGCTTCTATTGATGAAGTTATTTCTCCTACTTAAATTCCTGCTGGTTGACCAGCTTCTTCCTATCCTCTGCCAACCTTTCCAATCTCTGGCAAACACTCTTAATTCTCTAATTCTATGAAGTCAACTTTTTTAAGATTCCACTTATGCATGAGATCATGTGGTATTTATCTTTCTGTGCCTGGCTCATTTCATTCAGCATATGTCCCCCAGGTTCGTCCATGTTATTACAAATGACAACAAATGACAGGATTGTTTATCTTTTTTTTTTTTTTTTTTTTTTTTTGCAGTTTTTGGCCGGGGCTGGGTTTGAACCCACCACCTCCGGCATATGGGGCCGGTGCCCTACTCCTTTGAGCCACAGGCACCACCCGGAGTGTTTTTCTTTTTAAAAGGCTGAATACTATTCCATTCTGAGAACATAGTGCATTTTGTCAGTCCATTCATCTGTTGATGAACATTTAGATTGATTTTATTTCTTTCTTGGTCATTGTGAATAATGTTGCTGCAAATGTGAAGGGTAGATATCTTTTTGACATACTGTTTTTATTTTTCTTAATTTCAAATTAATACAATTAGGTTTCATTGTTTGCCTTTGTAAGGTAAAGGCTGAGTTGTAGTGTGACTTTCACCCAAGTGTGCCAATTATCCCTACATTGTACCCATTAAGTGAGAACTTAACAAACTCCTTCCCCCTTCCTGAATTTGAGATTTTCTCTCATGTGTTCATGTTATCAGTCTACAAATTTTAACTTAGTGTTTATTTCAATTTAGTATTGAATTCAGACAAAGCATAGCTGGGTTCTCTGCCTAAGTGTTTCTTAAAAGACTGGAATTGAGATGTCAACCAAGACTGGGGTCTCAGGGGCAGAATCAAATGAAGACCTCTGAGCTCACAATGATTAGTGTCAAAACGGAATTCTGCAAAGGCTGTAGAAAAGGTTACCCACATTTCCTTGACATATAGATAACTTTAAAATGGCAGCTGTTTCATCAAAGTGCACAGGCTGAAAGGACAGTACAAGTCTGTTGTGTGATCAGAGATGCGAGAGAGTCAGCAGCTTTGCCACAGGTGTGAGCTCACTCCTGCAATGTTGATGGGCCCAGGAATAATTGACTACACACACAAGAGTTGGCGTGTAGCAAAGAAACTTTATTTTGTGCCACCTTATAGACATTGGTGGTCATGTAGAAACTTAATCTATAAACTTTACTATTACCTAAATCTTACCTAACTTACTCTATCTAAAATTAATGTGTGGGTAAATATCAAATCTCCACATTAACAAAATTTCTTCTGTTTTTTACATTCCTCTCAGACATGTGTCAACTCACTACAGTCAACTCTAACTACAAATCTGATTAAACTATAACACAGAAACTGCAAGGGAAATGAGGAAGTGAAACTCCTCATAAGCACATTAAATTTACCCAGTTTAGATTTATGGCTTTGTTTTTCTACAGTACAGAGACCTACAGGCTTCTTACGACATAATGTTTTCACATTTGTCAACCTCTGACCCATGACTCTAGGAGTGAGGCTGTAACACCTGCGACCCCCAGGTCTAACAGAATGCATGACTTCAGAGCCAGTGTTCCTGGAATTTTTTGTTTCCATGGTAACAAGCCCTGTGTTTGTTTCAGGGGAGCCCAGCCCTCTGTCCAGCCTTTTTGCTGTTTGCAAAAGCTGCTTCTGTGTTAGTAAAAGCCAATTAACCCTTACCATGCTCACTTCATGTGCTTCATGTGGGGAGCTCTGTCACCCCACATTTCCCCTTCCTGTTTTCTGTCACATGTCATTCATATCAACCATCATTGCTGCAAAAACCTGAGCATACTTTTGATTTTCTTGCTGTGTTCATCTGAATTTCTCAAAAATAACATATAAAATTAATCCTATTATTAAAAATAAAGCTAAAGAACCAACAGAACTTCCAATTAAACCTTGAATTTTAGGCAAAGGATTCATTTGTTCTATTCCATCAGCTATTCCCTTTAAAATTTGATCTCCATCTATCTTTTCTAACCTTTTTTCAAAAGTAAAATATACTTTATGCTGTAAATTAACAATTTATTTAGTTAAATTTTCATGGTTTAACAAGTGTTTTTTCACATTTTCCCAAGGGAACTCAGTTTCATTATACTTCACAGGTGTAATACAAAAGGTTGTCATATTCCAATCACATTTTAATTTCACTTGCTTTTTCAAGCTCACTAATTCATCTCCTAACATAACAAGTTTGCTCTAAGTCTGAAATTTCATTATACAATTCAGTATCTATCTGTTTTTGAGCAGTCCATAATTGTTCAGAGTCCTTATGCCAATTAGCAACAAAGTTCTGAGTCTTTATTTCTTGTGTCAGCACAACACTGGCAGTGGCTGTGGTTGCAGTTACTGCAATTAGTCCCAAAATGACAGCTATCAGCAATCCCAGTCAAACATTTGATTCCTTTCAGAATTCGGTCAGCTAACAGCTGGAGCACTGAGAGTGCAGGTTATTCTTGCCATTGACGGGCCAAGTGTACTTGAACCCACACACCTGTTCACGCCCACAGCAGATATAGCTGCTCTTTTGAAGGATCAAACCTGGTAGATTCATTAATACAAGTGAACATTTGACAAGTTTGGCAAAATAGTTCTCCTGTTGCTTTATTCCAGGTTACATTTCCTTTTAACCATACAAAAGGTAGCTGCAAACATGCTTGAATATATTTTACTTCTTTCAATTCAAATTTCATTTCATATTGAGATGGATCATTACTATAATGCAATCCTCCAGTCCACACTTTAAGTGGCTGTAAGGCTGCAGCTACTTTCCACAAATAACTTTGTTTAGGAAAAGTGGCTATACCAGGAGATGGTGGGGGAAAGCCCTCCATTACTCCAATGTAAAGCATCAATGGTAGAAACTGCCATTTTCCTTTTATCAGATGGATCCATAAATTTATGTAAAGGCAGATCCAGAGGGACTATGGCTCCCTCAGTTGTCTGCACTGAGGCCATAGGTCCCCAGTGTATAACTTTCTCCATGAGTAGTGTTAATCAACATATAGGCAGAGTCCCCTTTACAGGTCGTCCATCTAATCCAATCATGAATCTTTTTAAAAGTATGCATCTGACATTTTGATATTTCAGGATTAGATAACACATTATCATTGCAGTACTTATCTAAAGAATAAGTACTCAACATAAACATCTCAGTTTGTAATTGAAAAGACTCTGTTGTAGATGGTGTTGGATTATGCTCAAAAACACTAACCCAAGGTTGCATACTCATATTAAGACAATGTGATTGATCTCCAAAACAAATAGGAGGACCAGTTACACCAGTAGTATAGTTAGTAATTATTGTGCCTTCTTTCTCAGGTTTAAATTGTCCACGGGTATTAGACGGACCGGGAACCCATATAGAGTCATTAACATAGACAGGGACAGTGGGCTTCATCCAACTAACGCCTCACAAAAGCAGAGGGTTAGGAACATAAGTCCAGTAATGATAGTCATCTCCTTTGGTACCTGTAATCAGGAAAGCAAACATAGCCAGGAAGAGAGAGGATGGTGTTATCTTTCTTCTCTTCCTCCTCAAGCTTTGGACAGCTGCCTTCCCAAGATGCTGCATCTGTTCTAGGGTCACCATTCCCAGTTTGGGTGTGGCACTCTTCCTTCTCCATCTGTTCCTCTTCTGTGTTACGGCAAGGTGTCAAAATCTGCTGGTCATGTTGATTACTGAGGTGTCCTTTGATTTCTTTGGAGGATGCATCTTCATCAGACAGATGTATTAACTTGATGTTTTTATCTGGAACCCAAAAGTTATGGTTTCCTGTAGAGACATAAGCAAACCTTCTTCCTCATCTTACAATTAAAGCTGGTTTCCACTCATTATTTAGGATGTCCTTGTTGACCACATGGGTTGGCCAACAGGTGCATTGTGACCATACTCCAATGTTTAAAAGCTGGTGTTTCACTTTCATCATTCAAATTCAAAAAATATAAAGTAAATAAGGCTGATGATATTCTATTTCTTGGGGTAGTATACTGCCTTTCTCCCTTCTGTTTAAGAAGCATCTCTTTTAAAGTTCAATTTTGTATTTCTATAATTGCCTGTCCAGTGCTATTTCCTGGTATACCAGAAATATGTAATGTGGGGTGACAGAGCTCTCCACACAAGTCTAAGAGTCCAAGACATAAGGGGCAGTATTTTCTAACATAATCATAGGAGAGATGTCTATCAGGTTTGCTGTATTCTACTGATTATAAGCAAATGACACTAAGTGTCCTTACATTCAAGGGAAGAGTATTAGACAAGAGTCTAATCATAGTAGGTGAATATTACTAGAAGGCCATCTTAGAATGTTCCTATTACAGACAGTAGTTAATAGCCATGCTAATTCATTTGTGATATTGTTCATTTTGAAAGTGGAAATTTCTTTGTTAACTTTAGTGCCTTGCTCAATGTTCTCAGAGTAAGAAAGGATACAGTCATCTCCTGATGTCAGTAGAGGATGACAAGACATCCTTCCTCCCCTGATGATACCAAAATTTATGAATATTCAAGTCTATGCATAAAATGGCATAGTGTTTGAACATAACCTATGAATCTTCTCCTGCATACTTTAAATTATCTTTAGATTACTTATAACACCTAATAAAATGTGAATGCTATAAAAAGGGTTGTTATACTGTATTATTTAAAAAAATAATACATGACAAAAAACTATACATGGCTGTTATAGTTGCAATCATTAATTTTTTTTTCCAAATATATTTTTCTGCAATTAGTCAAATTTACTAATGCAGAACCCTTGGTTACAGGGATCTGATTATACTTATTTAAAATTTTTGGCAAATAAAACCTTTCACATTCATTGGGGAAATATTTACAAACCACATATGGTAATAAGAGGTTGATATCCATAATACACAAATAACCACTACAAACCAATAATAACAAAAATTCACAATTAATCCAATGATGGATTAATAAAAAATATAAAAGAAATTATTCCAGTTAGCTAATTAAAGATGAAAAAGAAAAAATATGTGTAACAACTGATATCATGGAAATAAATATCATCAATTGGAATAATCTAGAAAACTTCACAATCCTGAGCTTGAAAACATGGAGGAAATGGACAAACTCTTTTACCATCAGGAAGAAATAGAACTCCTGAACAGCCCAAAATCAAACACTAAATTGTGGGTAATTGAACTTCTATATGTCAAATTATCAAATACAAATTTATCTTTATGTAAAATATATCAGTAAATATACATATTACTAAAATCATAAAGTATCCTTGCTATTTCCATGTTTGTTGTTTAAGTCAGTTAACATGATAATAATAAGCATATGTGATGATTTAGAGTCTAAACATGGCCTTGGAAAATGGAAGAGGTTGTTATTATGCTAGGCTGTAATTAGTATTGTAATTTTTTTTTGCTAGAAGCATTATTTTTTTGTTTTGTTTTGTTTTGTTTTGTTTTTTGCTAGAAGCATCATGATGGCATTTTTGGCAAAGTACCAATAACAGTGTTTCCATTAGCCATACAAAGTGTGACAATGCATTTGTGTTGTGGAAATGTGATATGTAATTTGCAGAGATGCACATAGTTCAGAACATTATTAACTGAATTTTGAGATGTAATCATCTGTTGCTCAAACTGTTTTGTGAAGTTGTCTTACACTCTCTGGAGCAGAGACATTGTAGAACAGTCCAACTATTACTTGCAATTTAGACCATCAGCTTTAGTCCATTTACCAAGTGGTGAAATCAGAGCAATTGATCGTTCTGAATCTCTGCCACTTATACCCCCATATAGTTCATCCACACTATGTGCATTCAGCTGAGTGTTATTTTTAGACTTCAAGAAGAATTGCTCTACCATCAACTGAATAGGCATAGCTTCAGAATGAGGTTAGTAATTTGAAAAGTTGAGATTGTACATTCAGGTCACAGGTAAACCTTTAGTAAATTGCAGACAGGATCCTATTCTAGTTAAAGCCATCAGGTTGTGTAATACCTAATAACAAAGTCATTTTCTATTCACGTATGTCATGGGACAAACATCATTTGTGGAGTAAACAACGTATTTTCAGTACTTAGCAGTTCACCAGTCCCTATCATTTCATGACTCATCTATTTAATAATTATTTTGTTTTTTGTGTATTGCACAGGACCACACAGTTTATCATAATCTTTATAATTTGTTGATTGATTATAATAACCCATGGCATGTTTAAACAAAAGTATTAAGGAAGAAAGCATATATATGTTGTCTAATATAAATATATACATGTATATCAGTGTAATTATTTTTTCTCTTTAGAAGTAGATGATATTGGCTAAAAAACATCCATTATTGGTTAAGAAGTTTAAGTGAGTTATTTTAAACATTTTAATTCAAATGACATTTGGTCAGTATCACATATGTATACACTACAGATATATGTATATGTACATTTACTACACACGAACTTGTATAAATTCATTTATTAAACAAAGCTAAGATCAGAGAAAAAGTAATCACTAAAGCAAACTTACTTGTGGTCTGCCAACTATTAGCCTCTGAACTTAATATTTTATTTATTTTTTTTACTGTTAAATCATAGCTGTATACATTAGTGCAATCAAGGGGTACAATATGCTGGTTTCGTATACAATCTGAAATATTCTCATCAAACTGTTCAACGTAGCCTTCATGGCATTTTCTTAGTTACTGCATGTAGACGTTTTTATTCTCCCTTTAGTAAGTTTCGCCCGTACCCATTCTAAGATGCACCGTAGGTGTGGCACCCTCCCTCCATCCTAACCTCCCCCCTCCCTTCCCCTTCATTGGCCCTTTCCTCATTAATAGTAAAATTTTGTATATACATATTCAAGGATTATGCATAGAAAGCATCTACACACATTTTAGTTACTAATATAATGGATGGCTGCATAACTTTCTACTACGTAGATTTTGCATCTCTGTCTCGTACTTGTACTTAACTGCCATCAGGAGACATTGGTCCATAATTTTTTTTCATGTTTCTGCAGTGGTAGAGCTTTATGAGCAAAGATCATATAATGACAAATTAATATGATCTAGCAAAGATAAAATATTCACACAATAACTGCATTTGAGACAATTCCTAGCAATTTTGAAATAGTCCACTGTGATCTGAAATTTTTTTTTTTTTTTTTGGTGAATTAAGTGGTGATATGAACCACTGTTCAATTTTTTACATCTTTAATGCAAATTGGATTTTCTGCTCTATCCCTGGAAGGGAAGAATGAGAGATGGCCATTCTCATTGGCTCATTGCACACCTTTTGATAAACAGAATGTTCTTTAGGCCCTTTCTTGGAACAAAGTTCACTATGGGTTTTCTGGATTTACTTTGTATCTCTATTCCATCATTCATTTTTACTAGAATTTAGCTGCCCAGTTGAGAAGAGTAAATATCATGCATAAAAAAGGAACTTTATGATAAATTCTTTAGATTTTTAATATAGTAATAATACTATTTATGTACAACCTTATGCCAATTACTTTAAAAATATAAATGAATGGAAATACTTTTGAAATATAATTTAACAAGACTATCTGAATAGTTCTATATCTGCTAATAAAATAAAATTATTGGTATAAATAGTCCCACAAAGAAAACTACAGGAATAAATGGGCTAATTGGAATTTTTAAAAAAATATTTAGAAAAGAAATAAAACACTCTTATAGATGCTTTCAGAATGTAGAGAGAGAGAGTACATTTACTGACTCATTTTATGAGGTCAACGTATGCTTGATAGCAACATCTGCAAAGGATATTACAAGAAAAACAAGTAGAGGCCAATAACTATCGTAAAATAAACACAAACATTCTACATAAAATATACTTAGGAACATATAAAGCAAATAGTAAATGTTACTTATTTCCGTAATGCAAATTTTCCCACTGAAAATTAATTAATAAAAGTAGCTGCATTAATAAGGAAATGTGAAAAATGTGATCATCATCATCTTAACAGATACTTTTAAAAAATTCAATAAAATAATTTGACATTTGATACAATGCAATAGGTAGATATAGACAATGAATGCCAGTCAAAAAGAGGTATGATAACTAAAGGTAATATGCTTACTTTAACTCTAGTTCCCCAAACTGCTAAATGATAGCATTATTTTAATATAGTATTATATGTACATCCTCCATTGTCCTACTCAAATATTTCCTTATGTTTAAGTTCTATTTTATTATTTACTGTTTAACATTTTTTAATTTAAAATAAAATTATTTTATTTTTATATTGAATCACAAAATATCCACAGAAGAAAAGGAACTCCTTTTCAGCATAAATGACCAAACATTTGCCCAATCCCAACAGCCATTTTCCCGTATCCCAGCCCTTGATACTAAACAGAAGACTCTCAGGGGTCCTGGAATACTTGTATTCCATAGTGGACTAGAATATCAATTCCCGTTCCTTTATCACAGTTGCACTCTGTTTTCCTTGTTTACCATGTCAGTGATCAGGAGGTGCGGGGCCGGGTCTCCAGGCCCATCCTGGCAGTGTAGGAGGGGAGCCAGCAGCAGTCCTGCTCTGTGTGCAGGGCTCAGATTTGGCTTGTGACTTTCCCAATTCCTGTCATTCAAACAAAAGCTAAGTAAGTCTCACCCACGGGTTTCAGATGGAGTTTGAAATCTCTCAATGTATTGCTTATGATTATATTTCAGATGGAATTTAAGCACAAATACTTTTTACATAAACACAAAGACCATTAATTTAATGGAGCACGTTACTGTCACGCTGTCTTTTAAGATAATCCCTGAAGAAATTATAAAAGTAATTAGAAGAGCAGTAATAATATTGGCTAGTATTTTATTGAATGCTACCTATGCACTGTACGCTGACCCAAACTCTACAAAATCTAAAAGTAGATGAAGCAATGGAAAGACAAAAGTTTCCTTTATTTTTCAAAATCACAGAGAAAGTAAATATTGACATGAGAGCAGAATCAGAGGCTTATGGCTCTAAAGTTAGATCTTCTGAGTGAAATAGTCAAAAACCCTCTGGTTTAATATATCTTATCATAGTACAGAAAAATCCATTAATTTTTGTCTGATTAGGTAATGGGCATTAAATTTTGTGGAAGGTCTTTTTAGCGGCTATGTGGATGATAATGCTAATTATCTCTTTTTAGATCAGTTCATACAGTGAATTTCATTGATGAATTTTCAGGAGAGAGACAGAGAGAGAGAACAAAGATGTTTTCACAGCAGTCTATTTCTCAATACATGTGGAAGAAATGACAGAATAGAAGAGCCATTTTGAATTTTTTTTTTTTAGAATGGAAAGAAAGGTTTATTTGACATCATTTTCAAAAATTCTAAAGTTATCCCCTTATTTATTAATTCAACAACTATTTATTTATGATTTTCTTAGCTCTCATTTCAAAGCTTAAAAAATAGAATTCAGGAGGGATTATTTTCTTAAGACTTCTATAATCCTGGAGAGTGGCCAAACTTCAGTGAACTCTAAATAATTATGTCTAAAAAATAAGCTAAACACATTGGAAATTAACATTATTTCATATTTTATGGTATTTTCATATAATGATAAGCCTCAATATTTTTTTAAAATATGATTGTGGGTTTAATGTACTGTAATAAAATATCATAAAGAGCAACTCAAGAATTAACATTTTAAAAACTCAACTTGATTGGATATTTCTGACAATTTTTTGCATTCTTAGAAGAAAATTTTTCTTCAAGAAAAGCAAAATATTAATTTAAGAAGACCTAAGCTATTTTTTAAAACTAGAATTGCAAAAAACATATGAGCACAGGATTTGACAATGGTAACTCAGTCATGGAGTGGATACTGCTGGGAGGACTACCACTGGGGGCGGGTTAAGGTGAATAGTCGGACAGCTTGAAATGCTGGAGTAAGGAGACTCAGCCTGAGACTCTGGACAGTGAACAGAAAGAGAGGAAAGACTTTTGCCTTTACACTGGAGCTGAAAGAATGATGCCTTCAGGAAGTAAACTCCGGGAGATGGGAAACAGATCACACGTACATGGAAGCTTCACATTCTTTTTTCATTATTTTTATTATTTTTCACATAATGAAAAAAGAATGGACTTTTAATAAATTGAGGTGACAAAATTAGCTGTATATTAAAAGTAAAGTAAAACTAGAGTCCCAGCTCACATGAAACAAAATAAAGATTGAACAAAGAAAATGTGGAATATTATGTAAAAATTGCTCTATAATGACAGGATTTTTTAAATAAGACAATATTAGAAAATATTGAATAATGCAACTACAACCACTTTAAAAGAAAAAATGGATGCTATCATCAAAGTATTCAGTACAAAAGCACTCCACGTAAACAAAATAATTTTATACCTGTCACATTTGGAAATATATTTAAAAATTCCTGTTTCTCCCATTTTTTTCTGTAGCATATTATCCAATATTTGCTAACTTGGTTGATGTAAAATTTTATCTCAATCTATATTTAATACGAATTCATTTTATTTTTAATGAGACTGTTTTTATGATTTTATTGGCTGTGTGTGTTGCCTTTTTTTTCCTGAAGTGACTATTCTTATGCCATCTATTTATTGCAAGGAATTGTCCTTACTGATTTGGAGTTTTTACAAACTACATGATTATGTGTCCTAATCACCAAAGTAATGAAACCTCTGTAGGTTCTATATGTTGCAGATACAGTTTCTCAGTTTCCATCTTTGAAAATAACTTGCTCTATACCATTTTGAATTCTTAATAAATTAATTGATTCTGACAATGATACCAAATCCATGCTGAAACAATTGGCAGAAGTTTGTTTGGGAAGGGGGCATAGAGGTGTAGGGTAATCACACAAACTATTCTTTTTTATTTATGAAGGGAAAGTGGAATTTTGGTAATGGAAGTACTAGTAAACAACAGCCCAGATTTCTCAAATGTGTTAATAATTTGAAAAAAAAAAAAAAACAAGGAGAGGAAAGTGCTCTGATGAAAGAGACCAAGGAAGGATAAAACCCCATAAAATATATGACTCTTGATTGGTCCCAGAGTTGTAAAAATATCCATGGAGCATACTTTGGAAATGAGGAAAAATTTTGTATGTATTATAAATTAGGTTATATTACAATGTCGATGATAAATGCTTGGGATATAGTACTGGTATAATCCCAGTGTTCTAACATCTGCATGTGGAAGGATGTGTGGTAAGGTCATGATGTCTATCACATAATTTTGGATAGTTTAAAGAAAAAACTTCGTACATGTGTCTGAGTGTGAGTATATTGGAATATATTGTAAAATTCTTTCAAATGGTCTGTGTGTTTTAACATATGTAAAAACATTATATAACATCTTATCATTCAATATTGAATATTCTTCAGATACTTTGTGTTCAGCTTAACTAGAAAAGCACAAATACTGTCAGGATGTAATTAATACAGAACAATAAAACAAAGAAAAGAAAATCCGTCATGGAATGTCCTTTCTTTTTAAATTGTGATGACATTTTATTAAACAGTTTGTTTACCCTCACTTTCGTTCTCATTATTTTCCTTAAATATATATTTTTTCTCTTTTGCTGAAACAGAGAACTCTGTTATTCTCATGTGAATTCAAACTCAGCTTTTCATTTTTTAGGGAACTTTTAGTAACATGATTTGTAGCTACATGTAAATATGTGTTAAAATTCAAACTTGTAGGAAGCATTTTAGTCTTATAATAGCATTCAATGAAATTGCAAAAGTAGTATTTTTAGTCCTCTTTACTTCAATAGAATTTGAGCTTTCTATCACACTTTAATAGCCTCCAAGGCAGGTAGTGTTTAGTTAGAAGTCAGGCCAGAGAATAAAGCCTAAAAGAATATGTATTTATGTAAACTTATTTTACGTATTTTCATATTCAGAGAATGCACGCTAAAGTGTAGGTGTATATAAATGCATATTATAAAATATACCTTTCAGGGGAATATAATAAGGAGAATTTTTCAGGTCTATATTTGTCTTTCTACCTTTTAATAAGGAAAGTTAAGGCTCTAATGGTACTTTTAGGAAGCTGGAAGCTTCCATATCATAGATAATAATACCATAAATATAACTTCTACAATTAATGAGTTACACAAAAATCAACTAAAAATAAAGACTTAAATATAAGACCCAAAACTGTGAAACTACTAGGAAATGCCTATTGACAGTAAGTAGTATGAGGATTTTTTGCATCAGGCATCAAAAGCAGAAATAGACAAATGGGATTATAATCAACTAAAAAGCTTCTGCACAAAAACAAAAACAATGACCAGAGTGCAGAGACATCCTCCAGACTGGGAGACAATATTTGACAACCATACATCTTAAAAGGGTCTAATACCCATAATATATATATAAATAACTCAGAATATTCAATGGCAAGATAATAATTAATAACCCCCCAATACATAGATTAATATATTGGCGAAAGACCATAGTAGGCATTTACAAAAGAAGACCGTACAAGGTCAGGCACAGCAGAGTGAGACTCTGTAAAAAAAAAAAAAAAAAAAAAAAAAGATTTGTCTGAATTTCATTTCACTTCACCACCCCCACAGCCTCCACTCGGGTATTAGCCACCATCAACACTTGCCTGGACGATTGCATTAGCCTTCTAACTCGTTTCCTTGCTTTATATCTTGAAACATTTCATTTTTTCCCTCTATCATATGTTAAATTTAAAGCCAACTGTGTTACATGTTAGCTCAAAATCTTTCAGACAACTTACATTTTATCCAGTCCTTCAGGGTACATCAGTCCTGATGTCATTCCTTTGAACTCCTTTGCTAGTAATTTTCTCAGTCTTTTCTTTTCCAGTGCATCAGCTGGCTTCCTTGCTATTACTATAAAATGTGCTCTCTAGCCTTGGAGATTCCGCATTTGCCATTCACCATGATGGACTCTTCCACCCCTCCAGATCTCAGCATAATTTACTCCCTGCTAAAGGAAAAAAGTAAAGATAATTATATTATGAGATTTATATAGCCATTAGAATTGTGTTTAATAGATACTGTAATGACAAAAGAAACAAAAAAAAATCTTGTTGTTATAAAGCATTTTAGAAAAACATTTAAATTCCATAATTGACATGGCAACAAATCTTCCAAATATTTGTTGAAAGTGTTGAACATAAGCAAAGTTTAATATTAAGTAATTATTTTAGTGGTGGGCCTAGAGTGAGTCTATTTTTTATTTGAATTTTTAATTTATAATAATTTCATAGTGGGAAAAAGAATAAGCCCTTTCTTAAAATCAAAGCTGAGACCAAAGTGGGTAAGCTTTTTACAAGTTAATAATGTCAATTAGAAAACATATCTCTAGAATGCCTATGAATACCATGAAGAGGCAAAATTTCCATAATAATCATACTGGTTTTGAAAGTGAGAGAATAGCTACTGAGCAACATTTCCTTTTTGTTTGTTTGCTTTTCAATGGATGAAAAGCTTGATTGATTAGTTGAACATTTAGTACATAAGCACTCATGCTGCACTAATTCAGATCTTGATCACCCTGCCTTCCAGGATGCCATTTTCTCTTGAGTTAGTGGAGGAAGGATAGAATATATTGAGGCACAAAGAATCTCCAAATTTCAGCGGCATAGCCTATCTTTACACATGCAAAGTCTACTCTGGTGGACAAACCATAGTGATGACTCCTGATCTATGAGGTTTGATCTTGTTCTGCTTTCTTCTCAATCGGCGGATTCCAGGTGGTGGAGGATAAAGAAAATGACACGTCACACGGACTCTTCAGCACCTCATCATGAAAGTTTTACGTGGTTATTAATTTTAACAGCCTTTTAGCTGTATCTAGTCTCTTTGCTCCAATTATATGCACACAAAAAGATGATAGCCAGCTACTAATAAGCAAGAATAATTCCTTCTAAACTACATCCTTCTAGAATTTTAGATGCCCATTACCCACTTCATTGTTCTGAAGTATTTAAAAGGAGATTTCCATATGAGATCATTTAAAAGAGTCTAATTTCAGGGCATATTTGTGTATCTTTTCTGTTAGAACTTCCAATTGTGGCTAAATAGGCAACTCTTGGAGTAACAGTGTATTACTGGAGGGGAATAAATTTAAAGCAGTTCTGGGAGATAATATAAATTAAAAATTTATGGTAAAACTTTGTGAACCAGAATCTTTTTTTAAAGACGTAG
This sequence comes from Nycticebus coucang, assembly GCF_027406575.1. NCBI lineage: Eukaryota > Metazoa > Chordata > Mammalia > Primates > Lorisidae > Nycticebus > Nycticebus coucang. The sequence goes on from NC_069780.1 coordinate 180,634,065, forward strand.
CAGTACATAAGTCAAAAGCCAATTTGAAGAGTATGTAGGATCAGTACTGAGGAAAGCAGATAGAGAGGAAAGTCAGAATGAAGCCCTGGTCTGAATCAAACTTTGTGTATTTACTGCTTGAACCTCCAAACTCAGTTCCTGCAGTTAGGTGTCAGAATAGTGAAAATGCATTGATTTCTAGCTCCCACTTTTGCATACCTGCCCAAATTTATGAAGCAAGAGTCTAGAAAATTTCTGTACAGAATCTAGGAAGTCCTGGACAAAAAAGCATTCTAAGTACTTACAATTGGAATTCCTAAAAACAAAATATAAATACATATACGTGTTTTATTCGGCATTTATTCCACCAGGTAACTCTCGTAAAGTCTAGCAATCTAGCATCCAGAAACACACACTCTCTTACACGAATACACACACAACGTTGTCAATTAGCTTTTTATTACTTGAATTTAAGAGTTAAAGTCAGAGATGTCAAATATTTGAAGAAAGGTTTTAATATTAGAGGGACCAAAACAAATAAACAAAAAGGACTGAAAGAATCAAGGGAATTGGAAGAAAAAGTTAATTCAAGGATCAAAGAAAAATTTTAACAATAAAGCAAGTAATTGTCTCAGAGTTAAGTGTTACACATTCAACTATCATAGTATATAATATGACAGGAAATTAAAAATTTTAAGAATATCCATTTATACTTTTTACAATATAAAAAATAACATTGAGAAAATTTTTAGGCAGCATAATGAAAATAAAGGAACAGGAAATACTTCAAAAATATTTTAAAAATGGAGAACATGATAGAATGTCCAATATTCAAATAATAGAAATTGCAAAATTAGAAAACAGACATTTCAATGGAGAAAAGACATCTTCTTAAAGAGAATATAAGAAAAACTCAATATTGAAAGATAAGAATTTAAAGATTGAAAGTACCCACTAGTTACCAAGCACAATGAATGAAAAGATGTTTACTTCAAAGATACATCATTAAAATTTCTGAAAAACAAGAAAGAGAGATTCTATGATTTTCTATGTGTGATTAGGGAAAACAAATAGATTGTGTATAGAAATCAAGAATCAGACTTATAAGCAGCAACATTAAATGTCAGGAAAAAATAAGTGATGCCATCAAAAGTTATAAGAAAGGGACATTTGTGATTTAGAATTCCATATCTAAACTATGTATTCAATATGAACTTAGGGAAAACTTACTTTGTGACATAGATTCTCAAAATCTTACCTTCCTTATAACAAAGTTACTAAAGGGAGGAAACCTAAAAATCAACAGAATTGAGGAAATATGTTATAAAAACGTTTGGAAATGAAAGTAATGAGAGCCCTTATGTGAGCACTTTAAAATAGGCCAGAGGAGACTCTTTCAGGAATTAGATATTTATAAAAAATGCATGGAAGTAATGGAATACTCAGGCTTTCTAAATACTTAGAAAACATTTTTCCAAGTATTTTCCATATCTCTTGCAGGATTTGAGGAAATTTTTAGAAAGGAACATAATAAAGTACCTACAAAAAGAAGATATTGTAAAGCCCCCCAAAATTTAAATTGCGTAAGAAAGGTAAATTCTTGGACCAACTCTGAAAAAATACAGTAGAACCCCTGTGGTTTACTACCTTCCTGCACCGACCATTTCCTTAAGTTGACCTAAATTTTGTAGAAACAGACATGTGCCACATACACTCAGTGGAATATGATCTCAATATATTGACCACCTCTGTAATTTATATTTTGACCACTTGTACTATGAAAACAATATTAATTTACCCTCTATAACTTCATGTGTTGAACCCAGTCTACACCAGGGGCTAGAAGTGGTGGACTTTTCCTTTTATTTGTGCTATTGTTTTTTTCTGTAGTGTAAGTTCTTTTTTCATGTTTTATTATTACTATGTACTGGATTAGGCCTAAAATACTTCTGTTTATCACATGTTGCAGAAGATTTTTCAACACCAAGGACTGGTCTGAATTATACGTACAACCTCCAATTTCTGAAAAATTGTACTGTTAATCAAGGCATGATGGACCAAAGCAAAGAACAAAAAGTATTGACATGGAAGGAAAATGTTGATCTTTCCCATTTTCTGGAAAGCAGCAGCCAAAGAAAGACAGCAGAACATTTCAATGTTAGCAAGACCACCATGAGCAACATCCAGAAATGTCTGTGTGAGAACTTGGACAGATGTGGTAAGGAAACCAGAGACCTACAGAAGAAAAGGAAGAAAACCCCTTCGATGGAATCAATGAAGCAACGTGAAGCTGGTTCAAACAAATGAGAGTGGTTAACTTATTAATGCCCAAGTCGCTGGGTGATGATCAAAGACTTTACTAAAATATTTGCATAGGAATTTGGGGTGACAGATTTCCCAGCATCAAATGGTTAGCTCAAGAAATTTAAAGTGTGACATGAGATCTCCCAGAAAATCTTGTGCTGTGAATCCAGTGAAGTTCCAGTGGAAGTTGTGGAAGAGTTCATCAAAAAATTCTTTGACTTTGCCAGAGCCCTCAACAATGACAACACCTTTAACACTGATGTGTGCAGACTCTTTTTCAAGGCCATGCCTGAGAGGAGCCTTGTGAAGGGTTACAAATGTGGAGTGGAAAATTTTCCAAAGAATTTTTACACATCCGCTTTCTGCTAGCTTGCCTGAAGAGAACCTAAAGCCCTTGGTGACTCATAAATCACCAGAGCCATGTGCATTCAAAAACCCAAAGCCCAAAAAACTCCTAGTCACTTGGAGATCAAAAAATGCTCATTAAAGACTGTGCCTATTTGAGCCGTGGGTCAGGGATATCAATTGAGAAATGATAAAGAAGAAATGGTCTATTGTACTGACAGCAAACTACTGCCCTGGTCATCTGCAAATGAATCATCTCCCGAAAATGGCACTGAGATTTCTGCCCCCCAAAGCCAACCTCTTGACCAAGGCATTATCAAAACATTTAAAATACACCACTGAACCTGGCTCCTGCAGTGAGTTACTCCCTGCGTTCAACTTGGGAAAGCAACGTCTTCATCCTCCTTATCAGTCATTGCTTGGGATGCTGTCCTCTAGAATAATCCTTTTTTGGAATAAAGCTCGGCCAGAAAAAAAATAGGGAAGTGTTTCAGAAAGTCGAATTTGTCACAACCCAAGAGCAGAATGTGTTGGCTCCATCAGACAGTCCATCTCCCATAGCAGAATTGAAAGTGTTGGATTTTGAAGGTTTCATAGCAATGGATGATGAGGTCAACCCATAATGAGCCTGACCCAGAAGTAAGTTTCCAAGTGAGACTGAATGAAGTCCAGATCAGTGTCAAAGCACGTGAAAGTTAATGAAGTAGAAGAAGCAAGTGAGGATGACACATAAATTGCAAGGATCCCCCCAAAGAAGAGGATGTCAGGCATCTGATAATGCAGTTGAGTCTTTTGCTGTGAAAAAATGCCCAGGTGTATTGAGTGGTGTGGCCAGTGTTGAAAGTGCTTTTTCCACTTATATTTGTAATAAGAACAAGAAACAAAGATTGAATCTTTCCTTAGGAAGAATAATTAAACCACGACAAAGCAGTAAATGAATTGATTTGTATGATATTGTATGTGGGATTTTACTGTATTTTGATTGTGCATCATTTGTATGATGTTCTCTAATAAAAGCTGTACAGAAAGTAAAGTGCATGTATCAGCCAAATACCCCTCGTTCCTTCTGTTGACCACCTCTGTATGTTGACAGTTTGCTATAGTCCCTTGGGTGATGAACTTATAGAGGTTCCACTGTATTTACAAATTCACGTAAGTAATCCTGGATTACTGTTTTGATCAAGAATAGCAGAACAATAATATTAGTAGAAAAAGAAGAGGTGGAGGGAGAATGTTATTGTCATCGTAAATCAATAGGCAATGCTAAATCAATACATTATAAATGGTCAAAGTGCATGCGTTTAGAAAAAGGGGGTGACTAGCAAAAGAAAAAAAATAGGAAAAAGAGGGTTGGGAGAAGCAAACAAGCACATTTGCAAAGAAGAATGTGGTTCAAACATGGCGTCTTTAAAAATAACTTCTTAATACTATTTAATATTTGATAAGAAATCATTAATTTTAAAAATTTAAGAGAAAGTACTATGTTTAGGATGAATATCTGGTATGAAAATTATTTAGAAAGTCTATTAGTTAATATGTTAATTAAGGCAAGTCTCTTCATTGAATAAACAGTAACTAAATTCCTGTTATATATTTGCTATCGTGCTAAGCTTTGTCGATGGACAAGTGAGTGAAAAATGCATTATGGTCCTGTGAGTCTCAAAAATAATCCTCTCCTCGGTTGTGGGTTCTTCATTTCACATCCATCTGTTGTTTATCTTACCTCAGGATCTGTTACTTTCCACTAGGGGCAAATATTTATCACTAAACAACATAAATTTCACACATAAAGAACAACTGCCACCTTGTCTTCAGAATATTTTTTGTAGATTTGAAAGGTAGTGGATATTAATTGCCCCAGCAACCTGATATTAAAAAGAAAAACCTGTGGCTAAAATGACAGGATCAAAGGTTCATAACCAATTTATCACTGAGAACACGTTTGAGTATATAATGGAGAAATATGTATTGATTTAGTGCAAGAGTACAATATTTGTTAGCATAACCTGTTATTTGAATATACAGTAATATTCTACTTAAGGTATATATAATGTTCAGAATTTGTCTCGGTAATAATAATATTTTGAAACACTAATTATCAGGTTTATGTGATCCATTTCATTTATGACATTGAAAAGGAACAGAAAATTAAAAAAAAAAACAAACTCCTAATTGACATACCTTGCAATATTTGTTCGTTTCTGATTCCATCCAAATGTTAATAACCATTATACTTGAAAATACCCCGTTTTATGTTTTTATACATAAAATATTTCAATGTCCCTTAAAACAGTAAAAATGTGAGATCAATATATAAAAGACTATTACTGAATTAAATGAAATATTTTCACACTATATTGTTGGCATATGGGTAACAACATATAACAATATCATAACTACAAAGACACTATTATTGTAAACAGTTTAAAAAACTTATTGTGTTACATGCAAAAAAAGAAATTTTAATGAATTCATGGTAAAATACCACCCAGGAGAGACTAGTAATACAAAACAAAATACACTTGATGATGTGATAACCCTTAAACTGCCCAAAATATTTGCATTAAAAAGATCATTGAATTTCAAAAATACATAATTCACTACAAGCCAAAGAGATTATTACAAGCCCCTGGCTCAACATCTCAGCTTCATTACAGTAATTATGATATGTGAAATAATATAATTAAATGCATAGTTACCAAGCCAAACTCACTTTCACAGCTTTAAAAAAGGGTGTATGTTGTTACATAACTTTAAATTGATATTAGTTGATTATAAAATTTATGAGAGATACTTCCTTAAAATTCTCTCTCTTTTCTCTTCTAAATGCCATTCATAATTCCTAAGTTTCTAACTTAAGTTAGGATACTTGTGGTATTACTTAATCATTTTAAATTATGTACAGTCATATAGTTTATTATATTTTTACAGGAGATAAGAAAGAAGACCCTACCCCTTTAGTGAATCTCCCACATATTTTCATTTTGGTAATTATTTTTATTCCATGCTGTTAATCATAGTCTCCCTTTTGAAATGTAAAATATATGAGGACGAATTCTGTACTATAAGTTATGGGCTACATATTGAAATACTCTGAAGTGGTAGCACACCGCTGACACACAACAGGTAATCAGCTCCATCATCTACTAACTGTGTCACCAAAGGTAGCTCTAAATCTCAGTATAATTAGCGAAAATTTTTACGAGTTAATAAAAAGCATCTACAAGATAAGGTTATCATGAAGATTAAAATAATAAAATTTTCTATAAAAGCAAAATACTAAAACAGTTCTTGATGCTAGTAGGTGTAATATGAGTATATAGGTGCAAGTTTAATGTTCTTAACTAGATTACCAAAAAGAACTAAAAATCGAATAGAAAGGTAGTATTTTATAACACTGGTTTTAGACACAGGACTCATAGTTTCTTTACATGCTTTGATTATGTAACACTAGCTCTAATACTGTAAAATTTTGAAGATATAATTTCATTTACCATTGCTAAAATTGTTTAAATTGTCATTCTACCCCCCAACAGGATCCTTTTCATTTTAACCAGATATCCATTTTGGATTTCATCCCTAAATTAGAAATTAGAGGCATGGACATCAATGTGTTTTGCTTTTTCTCTTCAGTTTTATTTATGTACATAGTCCCTTACTGAAGTCTCTTAATTAAATTTCTGAAGCTTTTGTTAATATTTATCCATGTAATAATGGATTGTAATCCCTACTCTGAAGACATACCCACTTACAACATAAGGTCAGGATTAAAATTGGATGTTGCTATCAAATATGGTCTATACCTCTGAAACTTCATATCTTTACAACAAATACAGCTAAATGTGAGTAAAAATATCAATATGAAATATATGCATAAAATAGAACATATAGAAATATGAAAAATTACAAAATATAGTAAGTTCCAAATGCATTCTCTTCCTTTATACTTCCCTAGTCAAGTATCAGAAGGCTATATTTTCTGGAGTACTAATAGTGCTAGTAGTAGGCCAAGTGCTCATTGAATTGGCTCTGATTTTCAGGTTCCTAGCTTGCTACTAGCTGTTGATGCTGCTGTAAGGACCTAATCTCCTCTTCTCTGTTGAGTCCCCTTGCTCACTGCTGTACTGTCTCAGGTCATCTCCATAAAACAAGATTTCTTGTCTTTACTTGGGATACAGCAAGCTCTTTGAAAAGCTCTTTCAATGCTATACTTTCCTTCCATATTCCTGGTTCACCTTGACTTGAACGTATTGGTGGGTTACAATTCCCACCTGCCAAAAAGATCCCCCTTGAGAAGAAAATATGGACAAAGAATAAGACGACTGAGCTTGGAAGTCTGAGGTTTGATAACCCATTCTCCAGCATTCCTTCCAGCAATGTTTCCTGCACATTCAATTAGGCTACAGTACCCCTGACTCTCCGGGCCTCTTCATTTTGTTCTCTCTCTGTGGACTTGAATCTCATGTCAGCCTAGCCAAGTTATAATTCACATACAACACTGAAAGGGGAACAGAAGCTGGTCAGAAATAATTAATCATATGTGTTACTGTGGTTTGATGCATCTCTTCCAAAATACAAATGTTGCCAAGATGATAGCCTTAAAAAGTGACACCTTAAAGAAATGATTATGCCACGAGGGATCCTCCCTAGAGAATTGGGGTAGGCGCCCTTGTTAAAGGGCTTGACACAGGGAGTTTCCCTTTTTGTTTTTCTGTCTTCTGTCATATTGAGGACACAGTATTCTTCCTCCAAAGGTCTCAATATTCAAGACACCCTATGGAAGCAGACAAAAAACCCTGATCTTAGATTTCCCTGCTCCCAGAACTATGAGACATTAACTTCTGTTCTTTATAAATTCCTCAGTCTGTAGTATTTTCTTACAGCAACATAAAAAAACTAAGTCACCTCTATGGAGGCTAAATCTCCTTTTGCCTGTCTTCTGTATAGAAAGTAGATTTTCTTTGTCCTCACAAAGGAAGCTAGAGAGACGCAAATGAATGAGGTTCAGCTTTTCTGATTTATCAGAGATAAACATAGAACTCCATATCTCTACCTCTCAAAACACTGCTAACCTTATAGGACAGAGCTCACATCATGTTGATTTAATCGTCCTTTTCTGGAATCACCTATGAAAAATGGTACTTTCTTCCTTTCCTCTCATATATTAAACAGTATTGTAGTAATTCTGACATCACTTATGAAGTATCACAATCACCAGCTTAATCAACTTGCAAATGATGGCCAGGAAAATCATGCATTTGGGTTCAAACTTTTCAATGAGCTATGCTTCTTTTCAATACATTCACTCTATTGAAGTTTAGTCTATAGCCACAAGGTGAACATTAGTAAAAAGTAAATATTGTCATTTCAGAGATTTATTCAAATATTCTCAAACTTCCTCATTTCTTAAAGAACAAAATTCAGGCCCCCTTTTTAGCATGGGACATGCCTAAAAATAGCATGTAAGTATTCCATACAGTCCCCACTCGGAGCCATCCAGACATGTTAATGATAACAGATGATAAAGGCAGGGAAACCACAGGGAAAACAGAACAGTCTCTGCATTCCTTCTCTAAAGTCTGTTTGCATCTAAAATTATAGCCATTGTGCCATTCAAAAATTAGCTTGAACGTGACCTTTAACATGGGTAACATGTGATCCCTATCCTCAACTGACCTCCTGCCATTGCCTGATAATTACTGAAACTCCTTCTCACAGGTTAGAGGAGATACATGGATTTGAGTAGCCATTTCTTGATTTTTAAAGCAGGTTTTAGGTCAAATGTAGTTAATAGTTTCACCTTTCAAGATGACTTTTTTCACTCTTAGACTGAGTAACATGGCTGACCTTATTCCTATAATAAAATGCCATTCTATCACATAAGCTCGCAAACATGCCAAAACAAGCTCATTAGCAAATAATGATGCCAAAAGAGTAACTTTTTAAATGTCAATACATTTTACATTTTTCTGATAATCTGGGGAAAGTGAGCAGATAAGTAATTATCAGAGCTATGCCTTTCTCTGTAGATAAAATTAGGGAAAAATCTGTGAATTTTAAAAGCCATATTTAAAACATAAAGCACATCAATGATTCTTTTTCTCTCTCCTAATATGAAAAATTTTTAATGAGATTCTAAACCTTAAGTGACCCATTTACACAAAAATCTGCTGCTAGATAATGAGAATGAAAGAATGGTAAAAATTTCAGTAATATAATCTCTGATTTAAACCTTAACTGTGTCTTCAAATTACAATGGAAATACTTCTTTCTACCCAAGTCTATACACACCCACCCACACACACACACACACACAGACACAGATCTAAGCCATTCAAATATGAATGTTGACTGAAAAAAAGTGACCATTGTTGAAAAGTCATCAATTCTATATACCATCAACCTTGAAATGCATGCATTTTGGTCAAGTCTATGGTAAATGCTGTCTATAGTTTATTGGGGCAGTATCCAATTCAATAAGTTTTCCAATTACCCACTAGGGGTTAATCATATTCTAGGTTATGGGAAAATATAAATTGTTAGTTTAAAAAGATTGCAATACTAAATGGTAATGCAATTATAAAATAATATAACTCAATGAGTATGTTATGCCTCCCTAAATGAAGTGATAGTTTAGCAGTATTTTAGAATCATTTGAAACATATTAAGTAGAGATGGAGATTACAGAAAGCATTCCATAAAGAATGAACTTCATAGCATAAAAAGGAAGAATGGAATAATATACCTTTGAAGAAGAATAAATGATAGCTTGTAAAGTTATATATTTCAAGGATTCAAGCAACGTAAACTAAAATAATACAAAATCACCATTATTTTTAGATATTTCAGTGGCCAAGAATCTTGCCTAAGTTTCCACAATAAAGTGTTGTTCATATGAGAATTCTCTCAATCTATTGTTTTTGGTTTTCCTAACTACAACAAAAAATGTACCAGTTATATTATGCATCTAGAGATGAAAATATGATGTGATTTTATGCCATCACCAAATAAAATGGCCTAGATGAAGAAATTGATAAATGTGGCAACCCTAAAAATAAGGAGCATTGGCAAACTAAAATTTCTAATTAATTTATTTATATATTAAAAACTCTAAAGGACAAAGATAAATGGTAGAGGTAGCAACACGCTTTACAATCCATGGGGAGCATCTGGCTGCAACTTAAAAATCTTAAGATTTTACATAGGAGGTTATCAATAGTAATCTAGGTATGAAGGTAATTTATTTCTTTTTTCTTCTAACTTGAGCTAAGCAAAATGTTGTAAATAAGGAATCATCAAAATGGGGTATAGCTTATTAAATCATTTAAGTCATATATTGTGTTTTTTTCTAATTCTGATTTAGCCATTCAATTATTTTTTATAATCTGAAATTGGCTATAAAACTACAAATGACACTTACTTGCAAAATGTATCTAAAGCAATTGTAATAATCATGAAATTCTTTAGGTTATGATATACTTTGTAGACTACTTATATGAGCCAATACTTTGTACTGACAGCCTACTTTGGCTAATGCCTTGCTCTGATGAATAATAGCACAAAACAAATAGAAAAAATATTAATACATATCCCATATCTTTAGAGATTTTAGCATCTATAATGGTATGAGAAATAGTAGCATGAGTGGGATATTATATTGTACATTTGTTTTTATACATAAATAGTATAAAAGTTTACATAATTATGGTGTCCTAAATTGAAAATTACATTTAAATTATGCATAAGAAATATGGGTCAGTCATAAGAAAGAATATAGGTCCTACTTGAAGTTCATATGTATTATTGTTATAATGAAAGTTGTAATAATATTACATAACGTGTGTGTGTGTATCATCTGAGCTTTTATGTTTCAGGTAGTTTTATTTTCACTTTCTCTATCAAGTCTAAATCTTATTTGAGAGAAAGATATATTGCTTAGAAGCAATAACAAGTTTATTGGAAGCAAACCCAAAGATTTATATCTTCTCATATTGAAGAAAAAGGCAATGTTTATATATCGCATCTTCCTTCTTGCAATTAGATACCTAAATACTGCCTTCAACTATTAAAGACACTATGAGATATAGTGGAAAAATTATTGTTCAAAGTGGTAGATACCAGACAGGGAAAAACGAAATTCAGGTATGCAGCAATATTTATTCCCATGACCAGTTGAAAAGTTTGTTTACTAAGATTGTTTGTAGAAAAAAAAAAGTGATATTACAGAATGCCTTTAAGTATAAACTATTAAAAGTTCTTGAAAGAACACACGTATATGTTGGTTACGTTGTGTAAGCCTTGAACTTTTTTACTGAAAAACTTCTGCATTCACAAACAAAAGGCAATATAAAACCATGGACAAGACCAACACAATAAATGAAAGATTGGTACTGGAAACTGATGTAAGTGGATGGGAGCACTGTGTCTGCAATCACAGTCCATGTGTGCAGACACTGAAAACTCATAGCAGACAATGTGAGAGTTTACAAAAATCATTGAGTTACTAATTTATTTTATTATTAAAAGCGAATTGGTTTTTATTAAATATGCTTCTATTGTAAATGTCAAGGCAGCTTTATATAAATTATAGGCCTAATTTCAAGATGAAATATGGCATACTGATCTATTTATTCATACATAAATAATGCATTTACTTTATATAGCAAAGATTCGTTTGCTAATTCTATTTACATTAAGTAAATATGTACAGAAAAATAGAGTAAGTGAAAAAATATGAGTCACTTTTCACAAGGTATATTTATAATATTTGAATACAAATAAAAATAAGAATTTTAGCTGCAATATTGAGCCCAACGCTCCTACATAAAGTTCAAATAATGGTCACTTGATCATCAAAACAACTATTATACTCTTCCTTTAGCTAAGATGTGAGATTACCTTGGATTCAATACTCTGCTTTATTTAGAATCTGAGGAGTTGCCAATGGAAGAGTGTATGACACAACCCCCGAATAAAGGGCTGAATTATAACTTGAACTTTACTTCACGAATGCATACTATATAACCTAATCCATCAGTGCCCGCTGTGGGCACCCTCACCATGTGAATAAAACCAGCTGGGAACACCGATTGAAGGTACAAATGCCTGCAAGAGGGGGGCTTCCCATATTCCAGGGAGAGCCTCAAGCCACCTCTGCCATGGCCTTTTATCGAAGCATCACACAACAGGTGTGGAGGGGCCACACACAAGAGCTACGTGCTTAATGATCACCACGGGCTCTTTCCCACAGGGCTTGACTCTTACCCTGCTGCACCATGAATGGCCTGTGTATGGCACCTGCTTGCTAACAAGTGCCCGAGCTTATCACAGGCAGCTGCTTGAGGCCTTGTCTTCAGGCAGCCAAATCTCCTCACCGGCTAGGAGACTGTCCTGCTCCCAGGGCCTCCCTGAGGACCCCGTGACCATTTCCACAAGCCTGGTGCATAGTCTCCTACACTAATCATCTGTACCCTCATAATTAATCTGAAATTAAAAAAAAAAAAAGAAGTTGAGGACATCGTAAATATGTTTGGGAAAACCCTTTCAAGTTTGAGATATTGGACAATTGGAGGAATTTAGTTCTTCAAACAATTTTCTAGTTGTAGTGGTGAAGAGAGATCCCAAAAGAAATTAGAGAAAGAGACAAATGTGCTTACAAATTGAAATAAGTGAGGAGAGAAAGATGTCAGGAAGTATAAAAATGTTGATATCTCTGATAGAGGAAAAACAATATACTGAAAGAAATTCCTTCTTTGAGAAAATGAATTAAAAATTGATATTGGAGAAACTTCAAGTAGATATGCTTGAGGGGACTAATATTGAAAGGATAAATAAATCAGTTGGAGAAAACATTGGGAAAAACAATCGATATGAGACTAACTAATTTCATTTCACTGGTTATTTTACCTCTAAGACTAACCACTGATTCTTAAGTCCCAGAAATTAAATGATTCTGTACCTTCTGAATTGAGAGCTATTCCTTCCCAACAGGGCTTCTCTCTGTTCTCAAACATTTTTTAATTATAGAAAAAAAAAAACAGGATCCATAAAATAAAGACTTTGCTACATGTGATTCATCTATTGCTTGACTCAACACTGATAGGTATTATTTCATTCTGGATCTGTCTGTCATCTTTTTTGTTTTCTCATAAAACATGAAATGACAATTTTACTTTTCCAACATGTAGGTTATCAAATGTGTAAAATGTTTATATCTTTCTAGGATATTTAGAAATGGTTGAGACTTTTAATACTTAATATGTATTTGAGATTTGAATATACTGTGAATCAACATCTGATATTATTTATTGAAAACTTTCTTTCTGAAAGATATGCATATAATTATCTTAGATAAATATTCTTCCTGTTTAATTCCAGCAAACTGACCATTATTTGCCTTATGTAGAAATGGAAGCATAGTTTATACACACACACACACACACACACACACACGCACACACACACACATGCGCACACACACACGCATACACACACGCACACACACGCACACACGCACACGCACACACGCACACACGCACACGCACACACGCACACACACGCACACACGCACACGCACACACACACGCACACACACTTTAAAGTCAATACTGATGTAGTAGTAAATAAATAAATCATATATAAATATATGCGTATATATACAAATGAAATGTTTTTTTTTTTTTAATCTTTCCTGGTGTTCATTTTTCCAGAGTAGTGAAAGGGGAGGGCACTCGACTGGCAAAGATCTCACAAACCACCAAGGCTTGTACGAAATTGGCGAGGGAGGGATGCTGCAGAGCAGCACCAAGGAGGAGAGAAAAGGAGAGAGAGGGGAGAAAAGAGAGAGGAAAGGGAGGGGAGGAGAGAGGAGAGACCGAGAAAGAGAGAGGAGGGGAGAGCTACAAATAAAATGTTTTTAGGTCACATCAGAAAACTGGAAGCAAGGTCAGAAAAAAATCTAAAATTTCAAAAAAGGTTAAATAACTTCAAGATAATGTTGTTCCTCTGTGTTCAGCTGCTTATTCTAGGCTTATCACCCGTCACGACAAGGCAATGATGTCAATGTTATCAGAATTTGACATGGCCAATTCTAAATTTAGGAGGAATCAAATGCACAGCTAGCTTTGACTGGCAGATATTTGTTTTATTCTGTTACTTTACTCTGGTATTTAATTCTGGCTTAGGGAACTAGACCAAAAGCTTAGTATAAAATTAGGTGTAATATCACTATATTCGAGTGCTTAGTAAACAACCACTGCCTTAAGCCTGCTTCCATTCTCCTCCATAGCATAGTCCAGGAGTCTTACGAAACACTGGGCTAGAACGCGGGGCTGGAAATTTTAACTTGCCAATGAAATTGGTGTCATTTTCAGGACTAAAGAGGTAAGAGAAGCAGCAGTCTCTCTACTAGAGTATCATAAGAGATATACTTTAGAACAAGTTCAAAGACAGCCATTTATATTTAATTTCTGTTTGAAATGGTTTAATTAGACTTTTCCTCTCTATCTACTTAAACAACAACAACAGAAAGAAAACAAACAAACAAAAAGAAAACACTTCTGGTAGAAAATTAAGAACATGATACCATGAGGAGGGCTTTCTCATTCTTTTATAGACAGTATCTGACATATGTGAAAATATTGTATGTACGAAGAAATGCAACATGGCCAACATCAAGAGCAAAGTAGACAATAGATAGTTCTCAGATAACATAGATATTGCAATTATTGGACAAATAATTAAATGCCAAAACGTTCAATGTGCTCCAGAAAATAAGAAAAATGGACTTTATAGATGAAATGACTAAGGATTTCCTTTTCCCCTTGTTTGTATGATATTTATTGTAGATATTTTATTTGGTTTTTGTCCTTTTTTTTAATTTCAGATTTGATATGAGGGTACAATTGATTAGGTTACACTGTTTTGTCAAACGAAGTTCAATTTCAACAGAGAATTGCAATCTCTAAAAATGAATTGAAAGCAAAATATAAAGTCTGTGAAATTAAGAAAAAGGTAGATGAGTTTAATAGCAATTGGGATACCCCAGAACACAGAATAACTTAAATATGGGCTAATAAAAAGTATCCAAAGTGAAGCACAGAGAGAAAAGAAAGAAAGAAGAAAGAAAGAAAGAAAACAGAAAATAGACAAGGCTAAGAAACTCCTAAGTGCTGTGAAGAAAGTTTAGCAAACATAAAAATGAAATCTTACAGAAAGAGGGCGAGTGAATGGGGCAAGAACAAAATTCAAAAGTATAATGGTTAAAAATGCTACAAAACTGAAGAAAGACAACCCTCTACAGATAAAAGAAATTCAGCACAAAAATGCCACAAGGAACCTCCAATCAATATGATGGCAAATAAAGCCGTGTTCTGCATTTAAAATCAAACTGAACAAAAACCAAACAAAATTTCTGACTACCTTAAGCGAGAGGGGAAAGAAAAGCTTAAAAGTAGACTGAGAACTTTGGTTTCACCTTAGAACATAGAAAGTAATAAGAAACATTTTCTCTGAATAATGATAAGTTGAATTATCTATGAAATATACCATTGCAAAGCCTATCGTGGGCCTGATGATTAAGTGAATGCTAAAGAAACTAAAGTCAAGGAAGTCAGGGGAGAAAGAGAAAGGAAAGGCATATGCAGGATTTGATTCTCAGCTGAGCAATTTACGGAGGAGGTAGAGTGAAAGCTGGAGATGAGGGGGAATCCAGCTGAACTTTCTACACGTTTTTAACATCCAAGTATGTTCTGGCATAAAGTTTTAAAATCTCAAGAATTCCCAGACATAAATAAAATGTGCACAGCCTGACGACTCATGACTTTTACTGCACATAGTAATGGACGTTTGTAACTGAACTGGAGGGCTAAGATGGGACTGCTGAGGGAGCCTCTGCATGGCCTGCTCAAGTCTGATTGGGGCCAGGAAAACCTGGAGAAACCTGCATAGATACTCCAGGGCTGGAGGGGAAGCCAGACTTGAAGGAGAGCCACACACAGCACAGGGGCACAGGGCGTGGAGAGGGCTGAGAGCAGGGGGAGAATTCTGAGCAAAAGCCTTTGGAGACGTTCTGGTCACAGCGCTTCAAGGCTGAGGGGAGTGAGCGACATCTTCATACACTGAGACTGAGGACAAGATGGAAAAGCAAAACAACTGCTGGATGGTGACCCCCAACAATGACTATTATCCTGCCTTCAATGCTACTGTTTCCGTAGGCTGACCCTTAAATTCCAGTTGTTGTAGGAACCCTGAATTCTAAACTCTGATACTTTGTTAATCTCCGAACAACAGTTTTCAAAATGTCCTTAGGAGGAAGCCATTTGTTTAATTAAATCAGAGCTGTGTACATTAATGTGATCATGGGGCACCATACACTAGTTTCATAGACCGTTTGACACATTTTCATCACACTGGTTAACATAGCCTTCCTGGCATTTTCTTAGTTATTGTGTTAAGACATTTACATTCCACATTTACTAAGTTTCACATATACCCTTGTAAGATGCACCGCAGGTGTAATACACCTGAGGAAGCCATTTTGAATCAGTTGATGCAGTAACTCCCTCCCTCCTGCCTCTCCAGGATGGTGGCTCTGTACCATTCACTGTTCAGTGCCAGAAGTATGACAGTGCTCACAGTGGGAGGGTGAGTGCAACATCAGCTACGTGGGCTGATGGGGAAACTGGAAAAGTCCCTTTGTTTTCAATTATATTGATTTCTACATTCTCTTCATGATTTCTTTTAAAATCTATTAATCATCAAACTAAGAATACGGGAATAGTTCTTGAATTTGAAAAAGGGGTTTCTGTATCAAAATATCACATAGATTGCAGAAACATATACCACATAAGTGACTAAACAAGCAAACACACTTAAAACTCCAGTCATCATCACAATCAGCAATGAGAGACAGACTATTTCCTCCTCATAATGGAAATGTAGGTCCAGGCAAGAATCTCTGCTTTCACCATTCTAATTTAATATTGTGGTAAAGTTCTTAACAAGACAGTAGGAAAGATCAACAAATAAAAGGCTTAATAATTAAAACAGATGATCCCACATAGTCATTATATTCGACCTTTATTCCCTTATTGAATGTATAGAAATTTCTAAGGGATACATAGAAACTGCTACAACTTTTAAGAAAATTTGACAAAAATGACATGATTTAAGAGCAATTTAAAATCTTGCGTACAGTGCATTTATCCATAAACAATGTACAGCCACCAAATATAAAAATTTTAATTTAAATTCTTAAGTCGCACAATTAGAATCTATATTTAAAATACAAATGTTTAGAAAAGGGTTAAATCTAGAATACTTCTTAATCTGGAGATATACACACATAAAATTGCATTGAGCTGTATACTTAATATTTTTACATTTTACTTTGTTTATATTTGAATAATTTGTGCCTAAGTACAATAAAATGATAATAAATACACAATACATAAAATTGCACTGGATTTGCTTCTTTGAGAGGTTAATAAAATGTGTCAACTTTTGTAAAAGCTGATTATTTATTAATAAAATAAGTCACTAATGTAGCTAATGAAATGGAGTCATGATAAATCCTACAGCCATCAAAAAATAATTTTTTTAAACTTTACAGAAATAAGTTAACAATTGGAATAAAAGTAGTACATTTCTCAAAATAATTACAACTTATTCAGTTGATACAAGAATAAATAAGAATAATCTGCATCTGTTAAGTAAGTTAAATTAATTACTGAAAAGCCTCTGCTAAAAAATCTCAAGGTAGATACAGAATCTCTAATAAAGAAAGAATAAAAATCTACTGTCTTTTCTTATGAGGCCATAATAACATTGATTCAAAATCTAATAAATGTACTCCAGAAGGTAAAATTTCAGACCAATGTTTATCATGAACAAAGATTAAAAAGTGCTCCAACTATAAGTAAATAGAACCTTGATATATATGCAAAGGCCAAAATATGATATATAGGCAAAGGCCAAAATATGATGGCCAAAATAAAGAGTCCGGTATTTATTCAGGGTTTTTTCACATTAAGTTTTTGTTTCATTAGAATTCAAGAAACAAAGTAGTTTACTACATTTAGAGGTATAGTAAGGCCACCATATACTTAAGCAGGTCACATGACTGGAATGTATTATTTCAATACCAATATTTTGAAACGACTTATTATCCTGAATGCCTCTTTATCTAATGATATTCATAAATATTTATATGAAAACTCAATAAATGTAGAGAAAGGGCATTGAATAAAGTAAAACACCGATTTATAATAAAAAATTTAGCAAAGGGTACCTCCTGCACCCATTAAATGAATGAATAAACAAGCAGCCAAACAAATAAACAAATGCAACCAAAACAAACATCATTCTCTTAGGTTAATTATGTGCAGTTTCATCCCATGACTGGACACAAGGCAAAGCAAATATGGAAATAAAAACATATAAGGACTGGTAAAAGTATAAGACGTAGGATCCTTTGCAAATGAAATAGTAATGCACCTAGCATTTCATGTGAATTAATTCACTTTAGTAAGGTATCTGTATATAAGGTCAACATATAAAATCAGTTTTATTCTTATTTTCCTGAAGAAAACAAATAGAAATAAAAATGTAAATAAAAAGCATATATACATTTTACATTTACAATAGCATTAAGAAGACACTAAAACCTATGAAAAATTTGAACTCTATACTTAAAATTTAAAAGTTACTTAAAAAGCCAAAGAGTAGAAAAGAGGGGTGTATCTTATTTATAAATTGACTCTATTGCAGATATTTTGATTTTCCACAAATTTTTCTAAATTCAATACAATATCAACCAAAATCTATTGAGGATTAGCAAACTCATCCTATAATTGTTATAAATTCAAATATCCAAATATATTCAAGATGCCTAAAGCCCCTATCTGGGGAACTTATTCTACTAATTGCCAGATAAAGGCAGACTATTATAGTATGATACTATAATTATGTATTGACAAATAGCACAGACAAGACTACACAAGGAAGCCAAGGCAATAAGGTCATTGGATTTATGGTAGAGCCAATTATTTTGAAACACAACTTTTAAAAAAGTATAATTTTCCTAATAAATAGTGCTAAGTTAATTTGAAATCCAATTTTTCTTTTCACCATTGACGGTCTACATATTGAGTTATTAAATCTGAAATGTCCTCTTTCCTTAAGTACTACAATCTGACAGTTGACATTCTCTGACATTTCACTTTGACACTTCTTTTTCTTTCTTTCTCTCTCTCTCTTTATTATGAAGGTATTTCCTTGTTCTCTCAAATGGGTATTTTGGCTTGTGAGTATCTTTCAATTTCTTTTTAGAGCAATTTTTGTGAAACCATGGATAAGTCAAAATTTGTGTTACTTTTACTTATAGTCCCATTGTGGAACCAATGCAACACACACAGCTCTAAATACCAACGAAGAGTTTGGGAAAGATGTGGTTAATGAATGCACAGTTTGGCAATGGTTTGAGATGTTCTGTTCTAGTGATGTTTGTAATCTTGAAAGTGAGTAGCATGAAGGAGCTGAGACCAAGGCCGATAATGATGAGCTGAAAGCTTTAGTGAAACCAAATCCATCTCCACCTATGCGTGAATTAGCAACGAGGTTCAATGTTACTATTCCAACAACATCGGACAACTTGAGACAAACTGGCAAGGTGAAAAAGGTAGATAAATGGGTTCTGCGTGAGGTAAATGAGCATCAGAAGAGAAATTGTCTCAAAGCTTGCCTTTCTTTGCTGTCCATGACATAAAGGAGAACAGTTTCTACCATATGGTTATGTGTGAAAAAAGTGTATATTTTTTTTGACAGTTGCAAATATTTCACACAGTGGTCAAATGAAGATAAATTGCCAAATCACAGTCCAAGAGTGAATATTCATCAAAGAAAGCTGATGGTGTCTTTTGGGTGGTCCAGCACTGGTGTTATCCGCTACAGCTGCACGAAACCCAGGCGGTCAAATACAGCAGATGTATACTGCATCCAGTTGATGAAATGATGAGGATACTCAGGATTAGGCAGCTGAGATTCGTCAGTAGAGACAGGCTAATCCTCCTGCAAGACAATGTTCGACCACATGTCACACCAACAATGCTGCTCAAACTACAGAAGCTGGAATTATAAACTCCATATGATCCTCCGTATCCAACCAGACCTTTCACAAGCTGATTACCACTTCTTTAAGGCTTTGGACCACTTATTTAACATTTAAAAATAGTGTGTGGGTGCAAATGCTTTGGTTACATAAATTGCTTTTGTGCAGTTTGACCTAAAGTTAAAAGCGTGCCCCTCCCTGGGATTGTGTGCCTTGTACCCATTAGCTGGGTGTTTAGCCTTCCCCCTCTGCCTCCTCCGTCCTGCGTGCTTTGCAATGGACCTCTTCTTGCAAAGAAATACATTCAATTCTCCAAAGCTGTGGAAAACTCCGTTAGCACTTTCATGGCCACTCACTCTTCAGGCCTCTTTGCTGCTGGGATACAAAGTAAGATGGCAAAACTGTGTCGATAGTTCAGGCACATACTTTGAAGAATTGTACAGCTGCTTGTTTGAGATATACTAAGCTAAACTTATGATTTGAAGTCAGACATTTCATATGTGATAACCTAACACAAATAGAAAGAAATCGGGAGGGAATAATGATAATATAGTCCTACAGGAACCAAACAAAAATGAAACAAAGCATACAAAACCAAGGACATATCCAAAGCTTTCTAAAATGTTTATACAATATATTAGATTTAAGATTTGTTCCTGCGTGGTAGATAATCTACTATTTACACATGGCAACTGCTTTGGGGGATATAATTTTTTTATAATTATGTATACTTAGTCTATGAACCTGTGTAGCTAGAAAAAGAATAGCCATTATTTCAGCTTTCAGATCTCATTCTCAAAACACAGAGATAAAGAAGATTCTAGTTTAGGGAATGTTGCCGGCGCCTGAGGTAGAGACTCACCCCAAAGGTACATAGCTATTTATTTTGAATTATAATAGGATATTGAGCTGACAAATCCTCTTAACCAGAATGAAAATAATGAAAGATAAATTTATGGAGAAATTTAGTATAAGCATACATTTTAGTCAAAGTTTTTGATACAACTTTGTTCTTTTTCCCTTTTGTCATTTTCTAGTGTCACTTAATCCTCAGAGTCTTCCAACTTTAGGGATGAGTAGAAAAACATTTTGAGTACACAGAGCTGAGTCAAATTCTGCTGCTTTCAAATAATTAGAAGGTTCTAAAGGCACTCATTAATTATATAAATCATTGCTTTTAAATGTATAATTAAATTATATTAATATTTTATTCTTAATTCACTCATTTATAGATAATTAAATTACATGTTTGAAAATATTGAATGACACGTTAGATTAAAACAAAACAACAAAACAAACAAACAAAACCCAGGCATGGCTGTCAAGCATGGGATTCCACAACCAAAGCCATACTAATCACTCTGGTACAGAAGACGGGGCTGCTCAGGACTCAGTCTTCCAGCCCTATTCAACAAATGGTGCTGGGAAAATTAGATAGCCACATGCAGAAGATTGAAACAAGGTCCATACCCCATCCCTGTCACCATTCATCTACCTATAGTGTACAATTAACACTATTTGGGTGAAGGGCACACTTACAGTCTTGACTTAAGCATTAAAGTGATCATGTAACCAAAAACATTTATACATTGTAATATTTTAAAAAGAGAAAAGCAAGGAAATACACAGAGAATCTAGATTTTTTTTTTTTTTTTTGCAGTTTTTGGCCAGGGCTGGGTTTGAACCCACCACCTCCACCATATGGGGCTAGTGGCCTACTCCACTGAGCCACAGGTGCTACCCAGATTCTGGCTTCTTTGCTAAATTATCTGTTAAATTACTTTCAGAGGAATATTTTCAAATGTTTCTAAAAGGATTCTTTGGATATGACATACTAAAATCTATAGTCACTTTTTATCATGCATTCCTTAAAGAACTCTATTAAATGAATATATTAGTTAGATAAGAGTTAATTAATTTTAAAAGACAGCCCTAGGACTTTATAGATTAAAAAAAAAAAAAGCTAAATGATTCCACAGGCAATAAAGGCAGCATAATTTAAGTACTTCAATATTAACTACTTTAAGAAATACATATTGATGAAATTACCTGAAACCTATATGAAAATAATTCGGTAGAATCCTTGTGACTTTTCTCCACACGAGTTCTTTGTCTCTCTCTCTCTCTCTCTCTCTCTCGTTCTCTCTTTCTCTCTCTCACAAACATGCTAAACAATAATTGACAGCAGTAACATTTTGGAGGAAAAACCCACTAAACCATTTTCTAGGGGACTCTTTGCTCAACCCTTTTATCATCAAACAAAAAAATACAGAAACAATGAAAATTTAATACTTGTAGCCATCAATACAAAGTATAATAAAATGACAGTAACCTTTACTAAACTGGTACTCAGAAATTCATTTGCTTTTGAAAAATCCGACAATAATGAATTCCACAACAATGGGGGTTTCTATTTTGTCAACACAACAAACTCCTTGATATAAAAAAGACATTTGATAGTTATAAAAAAATTAATAAGTAAATGAATAAATGAACACATAAAATATTGAATAAAAGCATACAGAGAGTTATGAAGTTTTAAATTTTAG
Organism: Nycticebus coucang; assembly: GCF_027406575.1. Taxonomy (NCBI): domain Eukaryota; kingdom Metazoa; phylum Chordata; class Mammalia; order Primates; family Lorisidae; genus Nycticebus; species Nycticebus coucang. The sequence continues at coordinate 180,656,349 of NC_069780.1, forward strand.
CTGGCAATATTGCACATATAATATTTCTTGGACATCTATGAAATCAAATAAATTAAAAATACATTTGAGTATAAGAACATGAAATGTGTCCAATACTTTACAATAAACCACTTTATTTGATTTAGTCTTCCTATGTAATAACACTTTTCTTCTTCTAGGTCAATTTATTGCATATTTTAAAGGCTTTTTTGCTATTGTTTATCTCTCTACAAGTTATGTTGTTAGGAATAATTGAATTTATCTTGCCATAAACTATGGATGACATCGATAATTAAGAAGTTACTGCCTTTATTATAGTAACCTGTAAAATTTCTGATTAAAATGCGCATCTAAAAAAGTACTTAATGAAGAAAAGTAATTTGGTAACGTGAGTAATCACTTATATAGACAGCAATAACACTATTGAGAAATTATGAAATTCAACAGACTTATTTAGGGTAAAATTCCATAGCTTTATACAGGTGACTTTTTTAGAATAGGCCTGGTGTGGCAATATTTTTCATGCTAAAATATAATAAAAATCTGAGCAAACCTCAGTACTAGATGTATTTAATTTAGTCCTCAGATCCAAGTGTTACCCTTGTTTGCCTGAATACTGTGAATGGATCACATAAATAAGCTGCCTTCTTTCAAGCTCCCTGTTAGATGTTGTCAGAGGGTAGCATGGTCAGGATATCAGAGGATCGTGGTGATGGTTGGATAATTCTATAAATTTACCAAATCATCTATACTTTTATAAATTGATAGAAAATAAACTATACATATAAGGTGGGTATATCTTATGGTAAGTAAATTTCAATAAAACTTAAAATATTATACATTATAATTATTGATGAAAAGTGTTGTCTAAACCATCATTTTCATCCAAGTTGCAGGGTGGAAGTTATATTTATCTTTTAAACTATTATATTGATAAGATATAGAACTATGATATTGAAAATACATTTCATTCATTTGACATGGACGCCCTCAACAATGACCCCCAACTAGTATCACATAGCCAAATATTCCTCTGTATAGCAGACTTACAAACTGAAAAGTTACCAAAGCCCTAATGAAATTTGAGAGAAAAACACAATAGTAGTAGTTCAACTCACTGGAATGATTTCAGATAATATATCATTAAATATTCTTAAATCTTAAATAAATATAAATGGTAACTTTTAGGAATTTCTTTAAAACTACATGTTATTTTCAACTCAAGAATTTAGGGAAAATAATACAACTTAATTTGGACAATTATAATATGTGTCAAAGTATGAATTTGATATATCATTCAATGCTTCAAACATTGAAACTCTAATTAAAAGAAGTAGGTAATTTTATATCCATTCACTCAATTTATAAATTTGAAAAAAAGCAGATATCATTTGTTTTTCTAACACAGCAGTCTTGAAATAGGATAATAAGTGTGCAATTATCTTTTCTAATTTAAATGATAGAATTTGGGGGTACATATTTTTCCACTAGTAAGTCCTAAAAAAGAGAATCTCCAAACCACTGAAATAGGAAACAAAAGTAGCTTAGGATATACTCTACTTCTAAGATAAGTCCCATTCAATCAGAGCTGTATTTGTATACACAGAGGGAGAGTGCAAATAAAACAGAAGTTTGGAATGTGATTTCCTTTCTAGAATGGCTTCTGGCTCAGTTTGAACAGCTGAATGAAGAGTTATAGTTCCTAACTTTCCCAACACGTGTGGAATTGACTTTCTAATGTACATTTAAATTTGCAACTTTGCAAGCTGGGGCTCATAAATAAGAAAACCATGGTTAAAGTAAGAAACAAGATGAAGTCCTTATTTTTCTCATTCTTTCTTTTGTTTTCAGCAGAAAAAAATTTAAGGAAATTATTTTCAGAGTTATAGTTTTCTCTAATCAAAAATGATAGATGTGATGAAATCAGGTACTTTCAAATCGTCTTAGACCCATGGCATCTCAGGAGCCTCTGCTTTCTTTTCAAAACAAGTGGGGGCTAAAACAATCAAAAAACAAGGTCAAATATCTGTGGGAATTCGTGGAATTACTTAAATAATCCCTAATCAATAACTCAGCTCTGGCTTAGATCGCTGATATGTTTTCTGGTATAATAACTCTGCAGGGGAAATAGGATTTGAAGATTCACTATTTTTACTTCCATTCTTTTCAGAAATACAAGGCAGGTCAAGGAAAATAATTTTTAAATTATCTTATCTTTTAACTTGGGACTTTTTTTGTTAGTCTTTGATGAACAAAGCCCTGTGTTCAGCACGTACCTGCCTCAACAATTCTATGTCATGGATTTCTTCAAAACATAACATAGAACATCTTACGACATTACTTGGCCGGTAGTTCAGTAAGAATCTCTAATTAAATAAAAGTATTCCTTTAGAACATAAGCATGCATGGCATATCTGACAATGTGAAATTTTAAAGTTATGATAGCACATGATAGTGTTCTACAGCAATCAGCCAGAGAATAGAAACCCAGAATAAAAAGAACAGGATAATAGAGCATTGAAAAGCTAAATGATTCACGTCTTGATCAATTGTGGATTTAATAAGATGCACAAAAGCATCTCAGATGTTAATATAAATCGTGTTATGGTCCCACTAACCCCCGATGTGAGAGCATTTGTTGGTGGGGCCAACAGCAGGTATTAGGTCAGGAAGATGGAACCCTCATGAAGGGGATTAATATCTGAATAGGAAGAGACAGGAGGCATAACTTTTCTTCAGGCCATTTCAGGGGACGTGAGAAGGTGGGCATTTTCAGACCAAAAAGAGGGCCCTCAACAGACCGTAACTAGTGCCTTGATCGTGGAATTTCTAGCGTTTAGAATTGTGAAAACAAATATTTTTTGTTCTAGCCACCCTGTCAATGTCATTTTCGTATAGCAGTTTGAACTAAAACAGTGATATGTTTATGTAGTCAGCCTTACATATACATTTTTGTTCATGTCCATAGCAACGTTCATGATCTCTCACCTGACTTCTCCCAGCCTCTCTTTTATCATCTCCTGTTTAACTAACTTTGGTTTATGCAATTAAGCCTTATTACTCTTTACCAAATATGAAAAACATTTACTTGCTTTCCCCTTCTGGGTAAGCTCTTATTCAAGTATTTTTTTTTTATCTTGTTCACTCACTTGTCACCTCTTCAGGGAAGCTCTCCTTCCACCTGGTTTAAAATAATGTCTCTTATCAATCTCTATTCTTTCATCATACTTTTTATCAGAGTACTGATAAGTATATATGCAGCATTAAAAATATGAGTCTTTACTACTACAATATATGTGTCTATGATAAAATTAGCTTCAGGTTGGGCAGGGTGGCTCATGCCTGTAATTACATCCTTTGGAAGGAAGAGGCAGGAGGATCACTTGAGGCCAGGAAGTTGATACCAGGTTAGGCAACATAGCGAGACTCCATTTCTGCAAACATTTTAAAATTAGCTAAGCATGGATGTGCATTAGTCCTACCTACTCAGGAGGTTGAGGTAGGGAGATAGTTTTTATCCCAAAAGTCTGAGACTGTGCTGAGCTATGATCACACCACTGAACTCCAGCCTGGAGACAAAGAAAACCTCATATAAAAAAATTAAATTTAAAATATAATTAGTTTTTAAAGCATAAGAGCGAAGGGAAATGTATGACTCAGAGAAGTAGCCCCAGAAAATCTGTACATTTCAGGCTGGACATTCTAGGCCTAAGGAAATAGAGCCCTTGAATCCTCGGGTTGGAGTGAAAATCAAGCACCTGATCCTGAACCCAACATTTACAAAGTAGCACTTAATAAATGACTGTCTGGGTCACCTCTTTTTTTAATTTTCTCAAATCTCTTTATTGTCTGACTTAATACTTGTTATTGGAGTCATATCTGCTTTCGCATCTAATATTTTATGATATCTTATTTGGCTACAGCCCATAAAGGCACTCCAGACTCACACAGATACGTAGCTGAATAAGCTAGGAGGATTTTAATAACCTTAGCAGATAATCATGGATAGTCTATTTTCATGCTATACCAACATTTAACAAGTGTTAGTTTATTAAAGACTAAGTTGCATTGTGGAATCTGGGAATATATCAACAAACTTTCAAGACTGTAGTTTTAAAACTATTATTCCTATTTACATTTTAAATGGTTCTTTAACCCACAACTGATTGCGTGTCATTAGGCTAATCTGGAAAGTATTTGTTCACTCAGCTTTAGCGAACAAATACTTATTCACTCAAGTCTTCCAAATGTTGATATATTGCATTAAATGATATTATTTGAAAAAATAAAATGCTTATTCTCTCAGCAAGTTCTTCAAAGTTTTGAAAGCTGACAAGCCCACAGTGGCAAGTACATGCTTTGGGGTAATTTTTTACTGGAAAGCTCAAAAAGTAATATTTGTTGTTGTCCTCAGGTGACATACTCACCTAGTTTATTCTCAAGAAACTAGAACCGAATACAGAAATCTAAATAAGCATGGCTTGTGTGTCAGTCATTCTTTTATAAAAATAGAATTCCACTGAAAAAGTGGCCCTTTCAAACTGTTGTGCAACCAATCACAGAAATATTTTTTTTCTTGAGAGACAATTGTACTTGGTTATACAGAAAAACTGCTTTACGAACACATTCCATTTTATCATTCAATATGTTAAAAATATGCCTACCCAAAAGGTGAGATTTGTTTTGTTTTCCAACTGCATAAAATAAATCCCTAATCGAAACTGGCGGCTAAGGCTTCTGCCTGCTCCTCTTTTTCTTTTTCTGCAAAGGTGTTATGAAGAACTCAGTGGTTGCTAGTTCAGCGTTAACATTGTAGGTCCCACTAAGAAATGAGTAGTTTTACCCACAATTGCTTTTGTACCATCAGTTCAACTATCAGTATAATAAAAAAGACCACAAATAAGTCTTAGAATTATTTTGAAAATAATTATGAACATATAGGTTACATGAATCAGTCTTAGTGATTCACAGGCATTTATGGACAGCCCTTTGAGAAGTGCTGCTTGTCCAGTGAGAAGCAGTCACTTACACACTGTGTCTACAACCACCCCTTTGGGGCTCCACTTGCCCATTATGTGAGTTCTCGAGAAATTGCCTCAATTATTTCAGAGCATTTCATAAGAGTCTTTAAATATGTATGGAGAATGGGAGTAATTAAATAATACAGTTTTTCAAAGTTTTAGAAAAACACTAAAATTAATGATGATCTAGAACCTAATGAACATATAACATCTGTTCCAATCAGCACAGCACAGGCGACGTGTATCCAGTATCTATCAAGGATGTGAAACAATAAACCACTGGCACTTTTTTGGAGGGGTTCATCACATAATGATGGCTATATGGATAATTTCACTTAAAGGCAATGATAGTTTTCTTAAGGGAGTTTTTTTAAAATACAGAGAATAAGGAAAATAAACTGAAATAATTACGTGGCATTTCCTCCCAGAACAGAAAACAAAATATTGGTCCATAACCAAACATTTACTCTCCTAAAACCTATAGGATGCCATTTTTCCGATGTAGACTGACTAAATTAATTGAAATGATGAAAATGAAAATCGGATAATCAAGGCTGAATATTCCTAGTATAAACATCTTTCATTAAAGTATCATTATTCTCTGCAAGCTTCCTCTTCAATTCAACTAATTGTTTTGCTTTGGCTTGCACTTTTAAGTTGTACATTAATTAGTTTCCTATTAAATCAAGAGAACACATTACAAATGCAGAGACTATTTGACATCAGAGAGATCAGATTTAAATCAGATGTGTTTAAATAACTAAAGTGTGTATATGTTGATTTGCATTTAAAATAACATCACCTTTCACCCATATTCAAGAAAATAAGATCTCCAAATAATTATATTTCCCTCTTCATTAAAATTAGTTTTTACTTGTGCATGCAATAAATATATTATTTTCTTTAATAAGGATTTTATTCAAGATAAGACAAACTTTACCAATGACTGTGACCTTTCAATCTCATTAAAGGAGACCATTATTTTAAAGTATGTCTTTCAGACAATTTCTATGCTTCTGCAAACACAAGTGTATGCATAAAAACAGAGCATTGCCTAGATTTAATTTCTTTTTATAAAGATTTTGATACTACACATATTATTTTTAGACACTTATCGATACTGAACTTGATTTTTGAATATGTATATTGATATTTATATATGTACAGATATAATTAATAATTTGAGTCTATTTTTCACAATTGCATTTTATTTCATAGTACAATAGATGATTTAGTCAATGACTTCTTTATATTAGCCTGAAATGTATTATTATTATTATCATTATATACTTTATTTTTGGTTGTTTCTCTTGGACAGATTCCAGAAGTTATTAGATTATGGATGTGTAAGGAATATACCCTTCGAAGTTTCATATATGTTGATAAGTCCCACATAGCTGTAATTTTCCTATGTCTATAATAATATGTGATGGTATTCTACATTTAAATTAATGAATTTATTCATTATTTTTTTAAATTTATAACATAATGATACATAGTTTCAGATCCTTTTAACATTTCAGTCTACTTTATCAATGTCAAACAACTATAAAGATACAAGCAATAACATACACCATTTTGATGACCTACCTTATTATTAATGATTTTATTTCATGTATACATGCATGTGTATTTTTAACAACTTCTTAGTTGGTGACATAGGACAGCTTTTATCTCTCTACATTCTCTGTTCTGTTCTTTATACCTAGGTTGCTGTTTTTATGCCAATACCAGGCTATTGTCATCACTGTAGACATGTAGTATAATCTGACGTCTGGTAAAGTGATGCCTCCAGATTTCTTCTAATTTCATAGAATTGTGTTAGCTATTTGCATTTTTTTCTGGTTCCACATAAAAGGTAGAACTATTGTTTCAAGATCTTTGAGGGATGACATTGGTGTTTTCATGGGGATGAGTTGAATCTGTAGATTACTTTGGGTAGTATAGACATTGTAACAGTGTTGATTCTTCCCAGCCATGAGCATGGTAGGTTCTTCCACCTGTTAACCTCTTCTGCTATTTCCTTTCTCAGTTTTTCCTAGCTCTCTGTAGAGATGCTTCACATCCTTTGTTAAATACAAGGCATTTCATTTTCTTTGGTGCTAGAGTGAAGGGTATCGTACCTTTGACTTGATTCTCAGCTTGGCACATAGGAAGGTTACTGATTTGTGAACGTTGATTGTATATCCCAGGATGATGCCGTAGTTCTTGAGCACATCCAAGAGTCTCATGGTTGAGTCCTTGGGATTTCCTTTTTTTTTTTTTTTTTTTTTTCTGAGACAGAGTCTCACTATGTCACCCTCAGTAGAGTGCTGTGGTGCTGTGGCGTCGCAGCTCACAGCAACCTCTAACTCTTGGGCTTCTGTGATTCTCTTGCCCCAGCCTCCCAAGTAACTGGGGCTACAGGTGCCCGCCACAATGCCCAGCTATTTTTTGTTGCAGTTGTCATTGTTGTTTAGCTGCCCTGGGCCAGGTTCAATCCCGCCAGCCTCGGTGTATATGGCTGGCACGTAACCACAACGGGCGCAGAGACAGATTTTCTAAGTAAAAAATTATATTTTCAGCAGACAGCAATAGTTTACTTGATTACATGGTCATTTTACATTTAATTTTTTAAGGAATTATTTTCCATATTGGATGCAACACTTAACATTTCCAACAAGTATATGGAATGGTTCTAATTTCTCTATATCCTCTCCAACATTTACTTTCTAGATTTTTTTTATAATAGCCATCCTCATGAGTATCTCATTATGATTTTGATCTGCATTTCCCTAATTATTAGTGATATAAGTATTTTTTTATGTGATTATTGACCATTTGTGTATCTTCTTTGGATAAATGTCTTTTCAAGTCCTTTGTTCAGTTTTTAATGAAATTGTTAATTTTTGTTTTTGAGTTCTTTTGTACTCTGAATATTAATTTTCCATCCCCCAAAATTTGTACATATTAAAGAAACATTTTAATTTAAAATACCCTATTTTTTGTGCCATAATGTCTTAATGTATTACATGCAGATCTAAGTTGCTATCAATAATAACCCACTACAATTTAGAAAGAGAGGGAGCAGATCAAACTGTGCAGAGGAGTGTGCCACCGGGAGAGAGAGACTGACGGAAAAGCAGAGCCCAAGGCTATGGCAGCTACTATACAACATTTCAAACTCTCTCTTTATTTCACAACATGCCTTCAATATTTAAAATCCTGAGCAAGATCTCACATTGGCTGAACTAGTACCCTAGGTGTAGTTCCACAAAGAGATAAAATATTTGGTTTCTTTTTTTTATAATATTTGGTTTCTATGCAGTGAAAACTTGTCTCCATATATTTGTCACCACCATGGGTCATTCTTCCAAGGTAGAGCGAGGGATTGGTGTTGGATATCTCTCAAAGATAACAATTTCTAACTTGTTTTTACACTTCATTGTCTGTGTCAAAGTATAATCATCAGTATTATTGCTACAGTTTTCAAAACTCATATATGATTTTTCATTTTATTTTTAATAAAATAACTCCTTGTATATCTTTAAATATGTTAGAAATTTTATTTTTAATAAAATAACTCCTTGTAGATCTTTGAGCATCTCAGACATAATTTATTATTGAAATATTTACATGGGCTTTATTTCTCTTTTAACAATTTTATATACTGAAAGATAACAGTGGATGCATTCACTATGAACAAACTTGGTACCACAGCATTTTCCTGTTTTTCTAGGAAAATATCCAAAGTTCACAAGACTACAGAGAAACAACTAGTAACTCCACTGTGGGAAATTTAGGGAAAAGTACTATAAAATATTAGTTTAAGTTGCAAAGAATGGAGAGTAGCCTTGGAGAAACTTCAGCATCAAAAGCTCATTAACAGAAAATAAGAACCAGAACAACTTTTCTGCTTCCTATCTCCTTGATTAAATTCACAAATAAATAAAAGACAATCCCAGTTACATGAAAATAATCTTGTATCTGCAACAGCTGAGAAGAAAATATTTATGTTGTGAAACCTAGACAGGTAGAATTAAAACACTCCAGAAGCTTGCCAGCTATAGGAATTCCAAACAGATTTTATTAACTGACAATAACAAAATACCTTTTGCTAAGGAGCAGATTGAAGTTTTGAACAACTACTTCACCTGGGAGAGCAAATACTTCATCTTTTGATGGAGATTAAACAAAAATGCAAGAATATATCCTACCAGATGTTTAATAGGTATCTCTACAATAATATTGCTGAAGCGAAATCTGTTTGTCCTTAAATGCACTTTCCTCCATGTATTCTTCTCATCTCCAAATGCCATAGATGTGATATATCTGATTAAGTAATAATTCTTCACGTCACTCTGGTGCCCTTTCTTATTTTGGCAAGTCCTGAGGACTCTAACTCTATAAATTATTTCAAATTCTGCAAATATGAAGAGATTCATAGTTCTTAGCAAACTGTTCTGGACATAGAGCACTTTGTCTAAAAGAAGATGTTCTGAAAGAGGATGAGTCATTTTTAACAAGTGAATCAATGGAACTGTACTTGGCATCAAGAAAATGTTTTGTAGAAGTGGGATGTCCCAGTACAACTGAGGAAGTGATACAAAAATACAGTTTATATAATTAGACATTAATCCTAAAAGACTTCACCAGTGCTTTGTGCATTATTAGAACCTGGAAATAATTGAGAACGTATCACTTTATCATGGAAGCATGAATAACTTTCATCATCCAAAATCATCAGAGTCAAGAAAGGGAAGAAAGCACTGCATTCTGATCCTAGACAACATCATATCTTATATTTTCCTGCGTTTGAAGATGTATCTAATGGTTATTTTTTCTCGAAAGCGTAAGAGAGTAAAATTAAGTACATTAATTTCAAAGCATTGGTTAATTTACTCTGTCTGACATCTAATATCCAACATCCATTCAAATCATAGCACCTAAGAGCATTCAAAACAAAACATCTAATTTAAAAAAGAAAAATGAAGAAAAGAAAAGGAAATTTTGTCCAGATATTAAGCACTATAAAAAAGTCTTACATTTTAGGGGCACAAGTACTACTTGCAGAAATGTATATAAAAGTTTGGTTTCTATATAAGAGGACCACATTAAACCATTTTGCCACTTAAATTGCTGTGTTTCATTCATAGGACATACATACACCTGCACACACATCTTAACATTTGAATAAAATTAATCATATATTTCAAGTGAAAAGAAATTATATCCTCACATACTCAATTAATCAGCTTGAAACAGTTCATTTAAATTAGCTTTTTTTTTTTTTTTTTTGTAGAGACAGAGTCTCACTGTACCGGTAGAGTGCCGTGGCGTCACGCGGCTCACAGCAACCTCTAACTCTTGGGCTTACGCGATTCTCTTGCCTCAGCCTCCCGAGCAGCTGGGACTACAGGCACCCGCCACAATGCCCGGCTATTTTTTGTTGTTGCAGTTTGGCCGGGGCTGGGTTTGAACCCACCACCCTCGGCATAAGGGGCCGGCGCCCTACTCACTGAGCCACAGGCACCGCCCTTAAATTAGCTTTTTATAAAGGGAAAAGTTGAAGAGAGAATTGTTGAAAATTTATTAATTTTTAATAGTTGTCATGTATTTTGATCTCCTAAGTCTAATGAAAAATGAATATTTCTGCAATGTAAATAATTCCTTTTGCATGAAATACTGTGTTTCTGAAGACTATTGAGCACGCTAGAAACAAAATAAAAATGAGAGCTGGGAAATTCATTTCTCGCAAAGGACTGATCAATTGTATATTACATGAGTCAGAATAAAACAATAGCAATTTCCAGACTATGCTGAGTAATCCAACAGGCTCGCACAACTGTCTTATATTGAATTCAGTACAAGCTGAAGAATGATGCATCATCAGCACTCCTAGAAACATTTACTATCATAAAAATAGTTAATATTACTCTAATAAAAATAAATTTAAAGAAATACATACCTTATATTCCTTCGCTATATATGCAAACTGTTTCTTTTCCATATTACTGAATCAGTGTCCTGTATGAATCTGACTCTCAAACTTTTATTCTCATCCTGAATCACATCATAAAAGACTGGTTTACTGAATATTCAACCAAAAGTAGCACTGAAAGGTAAAATACAAGGCACCCAGTTAAATTTTAGTTTTAGATAAAAGCAAAAGAATATTTTAAAGTATGAAAATCACAAATGCATGGAACACGCATACACTGATATATTATTTGTTGTTTACCTGAAAAGTAAATTTAACTAGGCATTGTGTACTTTTATTTGCTAAATTTGATAATCCCACCTTTTAAAAATGTGTAGAATTGGTCAATATTTATGTAGGAGTTTCTTGTGGATGCATTATAATCCCCAGCATACACCTAATTAAAGTAGTCATGTTCTCTGTACTACAGCTCTTTTTTGCACGCTGCTGTCTCACATTCAAGTATTGCAAGAAAAAAATGTAAGGTTTTCTTTGAGTTGTCACCCTACAAATGGGACACAAAATGCTTAAAATTCAGAAATAGGAAAGATGTACTATCCTCAGAAAGTGCAGATGCTTTGCACTGTAAGATCATGAGTTTCCTTGACCTAGTCAGAGATGTTGTCAAACAATCTCTCATGAAATGGGGACTAAGAACAACTGTCATTTAAAAAATTATTAGATAGAGTTGACTAAATAACTTAAATACCTTAGTCAGAGGTAAGGTATTTCAGAGAAAAACGTATTCATCAATGCATGCCTAGTATTCAAATGGTATTTGCAAAAAGCTAGGCAGAGAGGAAATGAAACATTTTAGTCTTCTTTTACATATGTCTAAAATAGGATCTAACATATTTCCCCAGAGGAGTTTTCTACTACTTCATTTATTCACTCATTTATTAACATTTATGAAACACCTGCTATATTTAGGACCCTGGCTTCCCTGCAAAGTGATCAACAGGATAGACCTATCCTTTATAGATTTTACCATTCAGATGAGAAGAGAAATTATTGAATAAGCAATCACAGTGTGTGAGTAAGCGCCATGGAAAGCACTAAGGCCTTCTGTCAGCAGATAATTCTTTTAAACCATACAATTTTGTTACCCTTTTTTAGTTGTTGTTGTTAGCATTGTATTGCTTTTGTACGACTTCTTTCCCACCATCTGCTCATGGGCTTTGAAATTTCATTATTAATGTAAGACAACACAGAAAGGCAATCTTTTAATTGTTATTCACTACAAATATAAAATAAAAAGTTTGCACACACACACACGCAGACTTCTTAATTTTTCTCTCTCCTTGTATATCAAAAGCTGTGATAACCAAGACAATGATGGAGCTCAGAAACTGATACTCCAAAATGTGGTAGTCTGATATGCTGAACCAAAAAAGCAGACTTAAAGGGTCTCTATTTCCAACTGACCTTAACCCTAACCCTCCTGTCTCTCAGAACTCTGCCAAAGCACGAGATAAGGCTGTTCTCTGCAGTTCCCCTATGTGTCTAGATACCAAACCTTCTTCTATAGAAGAACACAGTTTTCTTTCATCCTCTCCCTGAAATGTTATTATCTATCTAAGAAAAGAAGACTGAGGAGTGCAAGCAGACCTGAACAAACCTTTTTACTAGATAATGTGTGCCTCTGATGTGCATTCACTTCCTAAAGAGAATCATTTATAACTTAATTTTTGTCTTTGGGCACATTTTTGTCCTCCCGAGTCATTCACTCTATACTTCCCTCTCCCAAGTAAACAGAACATGTAAATGTGCAAAGTCTGGCATTACTTCGCGGTACATACGCACACCTAGTAATTTGTTATACTTGTCGCCTGGTAACCTGTCTTTTGTTATGAGGTGCTGTGACTCTTCTGATAAAGTGGAAAAAAATTATCCCTTTTCTGCCCTTACAACAGCTTTAATTTTTCATCTAGCTAAAGTGAAACTGAGACAGGCTTCTTCATAACTCTATGCCCCTGACTTCTCCTTTCTAAGATCATTGACTTTGGAAACTCATCCTTGTAAATTCTTTCTATTTGAGATGTGAATCTTGGCACAAAGTTTCTCCCCAGTTTTACCACACAAGGACTTTTTTTCAAATACCTGGGAGCCATTTCTTTGAAATGTCATCATCAAAAATTATGCACATATCCTACTTTCTATGAGAGGGTAGGAGCTTATGTTCTGTGGACATTTTGCTCTAAGATGCAAAACTATAATAAATCCTGATGTGAAGAATAAGACAAAATCTACTTTTTTTCCTGAAAGGTCAACCAACATACATGACTTACAATCTCCTCCCACCCTAGCTCTTAACAATTCTCTGTTTTTTTTTCTTCTTAAAGGGTAAATTTTATATTTATTCTTTTTTTATTTCAGATTAATATGAGGCTACAAATGATTAGGTTACATTGTTTGCATTTTTTATGTAAAGTCCACATTGCAGTAGAGCCGTTCACTCAGGTATGCCCTATACCCTTATCTTGTGCCCTTTAAGTAGGAGCTTACCAATCCCCCTCCATCTTCTTTTCTCCCCACTCCCTCCTGCTCTCTATTCACCACTTGAGTTTAACTCAGTTTTTTCTCATTTGTGGGCATATAGTTGTTTCTCTCGTAGTTTCATATTAGTATGGAGTACATTGGCTATTTTCTTTTCTATTCCTGTGATCCTCACAAAGAAGAATGTTTTCCAATTCCATCCAAGTAAATACAAAAGATGTGAAGTCTCCATCTTTTCCTGGCTGAATAGTATTCCATGTATACATATGCCACAATTTATTATGATGATATAACCCTGCATTTAGAAAATCTCAGGTACTAAACCACATGGCCCAGGAAGTGATCAAGAAATACAATAACATCTTGGGACATAAAATTAATGTCCACAAATCACTAGTATTCTTATATGCCAATAAAGCTGAGAATCAAATAAAAGATATAGTAGACTTTGCAATGGCTTTAAAGAAAATGAAATATCTGGGAATATATCCAACAATGGACATGAAGGACCTCTACAAAGAGAACTAGAAAACCCTGATAAAAAAAACAGCAGAAGACACTAACAAATGGAGGAACACATGATGCTCATGGTCGGGAAGAATCAACAGTATAAAAATGGCCAGACTACCCAAAGAGACCTGCATATTTAATTCAATCCCCATTAAACACCAATGTGATATTTTGAAAAACTTGAAAAAATAATACTTTGTTTCATATAAAACCAGAAAAAAAAAAAACAGAAAATACAACACAATTCTAAGAAATAAAAGCAGATCTGAAGGCATCATGTTACCACACTTCAAGTTATACATACCAGTAGGTTATAGTGATCAAAACAGCAGGATACTAGCACAAAAATAGACAGAGAAGTATGAAATAGAATACAGAACTTAGAAATGAAACCAGTCTCATATAACTGATCTTCAATAAACTAAACCAAAGCATACACTGAGGAAAAGAATCCCTATTTAATAAATAATGCTGGAACAGGCTCAGCACCTATAGCTCAATTGGCTAAGGTGTCAACCACATACACTGGAGCTGGCGAATTCGAATCCAGCCTGGGCCTGCCAAACAACAATGACAACTATAACCAAAAAATGGCCAGGTGTTGTGGTGGGCACCTATAGTCCCAGCTACTTGGGAAGCTGAGTCAAGACAATTGCTTAAGCCCAAGAGTTGGAGGTTGTTGTGAGCTGTGATGCCACTGCACTCTCCCCAGGGTGACAGCTTGAGGCTCTGTCTCCAAAAAAAAAAAAAAAAGAGAAGAAGAAAAAAGAATAGCGCTGGAAGAATGAGTTAGCCACATGTAGAAGACTGAAACTGATTTGAACCTCTTGCCACTGACAAAGATTGACTCTTGGTGGATAAAACATTTAAATTTAATACATAACATGATAAAAATGCTAGAAGAAAGTGTAAGAAAAACTCCTGATGATCTCGAATTATTTTTTTTAATAGAAGCCGAATTCAGACTGAGTTCTGGCCTCTCATCCTCACTCCAGTAGCCCTAAATAAAATGTTCTTCGACTATTTAATTTCATACTGTTTAAATTCCACTTTCACAGTAGATTCAAAAAAGTCACAGAACATAACATAGATAATTATTCCACCAGAAAGAAAGAAGACATGATATATGGAAATTTCTCACAAGTCAGAGGGTGAAAATAAGAAATTCTTCTACTGTACCTAGAAAAAACGATATTTATAGTGGTTGAAAGTAATTAGAGAAAGAAATTATTCAATTAGATTGTGATCAGAAGTAAAGAAAATTATTGATGCTTCACTTTCCATCTGAGTATCTATGTGTCATCACAAAGTGAAAAGAAAGTATTCTGTGTGTACAGAAAGAGGGGGCACAAAATATTTATCCCCCCGGTCACACATACCATTGCCCCCACAAAGTCAACTTTATTAGAAGACACACAACTGTAATAGGCTCACTGTATGGTGTATGGGTCAAGTCAATATAGGCTCACTGTATGGTGTATGGGTCAAGTCAATATGCTAGACACTGGATTCCAGCAGAGACAGAAATTTAGGGTCACTGAATAAGGAGGCAGGAGGAAACCTCAATTCTCCTTCTCTGAAGAGTTTGGGGATAGAGATATTAAGGGTCATGGAATGGTCCGAAGCTTGGAGATCACTGATTATCTGAGGAGTTACGGTAAAGTCTTGGGAGAAGAAAAGGAAGGAACTGCATTCTCTTGCTAATTTGGTACTTCTGTGGAGATCTTTAAACTGGGTGGTGTCAGCTTTTCTGCTGGAATTCAGGGTCTGAAAAATATCTTAAGCAATTCTAAGATCAGATTCTAATTCATCTACATGAATAGTAAAGATGATAGTTTTATCTCAAACAAAAGCCTTATGATTCTAATACCATAAATCCTACCTATAGGAAAAATGGGAATGCAGATGGTCAGTATCCAGTGCTACTTGACTTTAGGTTACAAAGATATGGGCCAAAGTACATCCCGATTAATGCTTTATTATAAGTATTTTTTGCCCAAAATTTCTAATGAACTCCATGAGGATGGCTTCTGGAATATTTCCAAAATTCCTTTCTCTTCTCAAGTGGTCCAAGTTGGTAGCTGAGAGCCAACATATGTGCTGGAGATTCATCACTGATAGGGGCAACAGAACTATTCACTGAGCTGCAAGATGGAAAGTCAAAATCTCATAAAACGAGAGGGGAGCAATATTGTTGAGTCTCAGAAATTACCAACATCAGCAAAGAGTTGTATTGAGCCTTACATTCAGGGAGGGTAATAGTGAAATAAAATCAATCCCTCTGCTTTCTCTAGACAGAAGATATCCCATAACTTATCCTAGCTTTAAAACTTATAAAGCTTTAGCAAAATAGTGTTGCATACAGACTCTTCAATCATTTTCCAGTGAGTGTCATTGAAGTAGAGTCACAACTACTGTTGTCACGTAGATAAAGAGACAGTCATCCCAACCTTTCCATTTAGTTATGTAACTATGCCTACAATGTAGAGAATTGGTTCAATTGGTTCAATGTAGATTGAACCTCATCAAAAATGCAAGCTACGAAAATCATTTAAGAAAGCCCAGGAGGGAAAGTTCAACTAGCAAAGCATGTTTGAAATACATGAGCAGAGAAAGGGAGAGAATATTGCTCAGGGAATGTAACAAGATGAGTAGAGAAATCTGATGTTGAGTAACATATTTGTAATGCTCAATGACTGATTTTATGGCACATGGCATACAAATAGACAGAAAGACTCAAAAATTATTTTTAGGTTCCCAGCCTGAGCAACTCGTAGAAATGGGGAGAGTCATGTTATTAGCTGACATAAGGAGTGCTAGAGATCGTTTTAATCATGTTCATATTGAAGAACCAGAAAATATCAAAGTAGAGCTACGCATCAGGCATTGGGATATGTAAGTATGTATTTTAAACATTTAACTGAATATATTGATATCGTTGAAGCCTGAAAACACATCAAAGTATCCCAAAAGTAAGTTTAACATGAATAAAAGAAAGATGATTACTATCACACTGATATTTATGCGTACGTAAAATGCATATGTAAAATATAAGATGCATATGTAAAAAATTTTAAAGGAAGGCTGACACCTGAAACAGCAATATAGTATCATGGAAACTAAGAAGAATGTTCCATGAATAATAGAAGGGCTAGGTTACCCCTTATTTTCAGTAAATCAACTAGTGTAAAAAGGATGTGAGGCTAAGATTGAAATAAGGGAGCAAGTCTAAGATTAATAAATTGAAAATGAGTGGATGAAAAAAGGGTTACAATAATTTTGTGGCAAACTCTTTTTAGAATTGTTATCTGTAAATTTTAGAAGAAGGTGATAGAGACAGTAGATATAAAATCAAGTGAATGTAGAGGAGGGCATGAGACCCTTAAGCAAACTTTAAAAATGCAAAGAAGACCTACATAGAGATAAGGAACTGAGGGGCGATAGACAAAAATGTCTCACAGGGGTGGTGCCTTTAGGATCCAAAGTACAAGTAGTGGAATTCATGTTCAAGTTACCTGATTCAATGAGAAGGAAGGGATGTGGAAATTAATGAGCATAAGAAAGGTATGCCCTTCTGTTTTTTGGCAGGGGATTGGGACCATTCTCTGTTTCTGACTTCTACTTTTGAGAATTGCAAGGCAATGTCCTTAAAAAAAGGAAGAGGTAATGGAGCCATTTCTGTATTATGAAACTTAGGCATGTTTGAGAAAGCTTATGAAGACAGAAGGAGAGAACAATGCTTTAGGAAATGTTGAAAGGCTACTAGCCATCATAATTCTATCTGGTTTATGGTCCTAGGGGGAGAATCTACACACATATCAATCTCCAACTTATGGAAATTTGATAACCTAGATTTCTTTAAATTCAAAAAACCCAATATAAATATACCAAAATTTGTATGTTTTGTCATGAGTAATGGATTTCCAGAGGAAAAAAGGAAGAGAAAATAAATAACACAAGCTCCCTCTCAATTCATTTATCAATTAAATACAGTTTAACATGTGAGAGATGAAAAATGGAAGAAGACCTGGGATCTAATGTATTATGAGGGTTTACAAGATGTTATTTGACTGAGGCTAATAAAAGTCCATGGAAACTGTGACCATGTGATGGGGACCTTGTGTATGTTAAAAATGAAGCTTATAGGATCCAATATCCCCCTTTGCCTTACTCTGTGCTAGGATCCCATATAGCCATAGTCGTTGGAAGAAATGTGGAAATAACTATGTCTCTCTCAATTATCTCAAGGCTTTGCATGGTTCTCTGGCTCAATTTAAGTTCAATGATTCAAAATTTATTAAAATATATTGAAGCTATACAAGTGACACATCTAAGTTATTTAAATAGTTCTTCAACATACTTGAAGTGAAATAGTTGATAGTTCTTTCGTATTAATCATGAAAACTAGCTATGCCTCTAATTCCCAGAAAATTTTTAGAGAGCATAAAAGGCATACTATGTCGGTTATTGCTCTCCCATTAAAATAAATTAACATAAATTTTATATATTATAAATCCCACAGGATGTCAGATATTTTACCATCAGCAGTAAATATGCACTATGGTAGTCACTTGTCACATGTGGTTTTTGAGTACTAGAAATGTGGCTAGTCTCAATTGGGAGGTATTCCAATGGCAAATTTCATGCTCAATTTCAAAGAATGATTAAAACACAATGTCAAATATCCTTTTAAGAGTTTTAATAGTGGGGCGCCGCCTGTGGCTCAAGGAGTAGGGCGCCGGTCCCATATGCTGGAGGTGGCGGGTTCAAACCTAGCCCTGGCCAAAATAAAAAAAAAAAAAAGAGTTTTAATAGTGATTTTATAGCTAAATTATAATAATTATATATAGGGTGAAATAAAATGAATTATTAATTTTGCTATTACTTTATTTTTACTTTTTTAATGTGAATGCTAGACAATTTAAAAATGTAGCTCATATATATAGCATGGTGTGCCTTAAAGTGTCATGTTATGAGTTTTATTTATTTACGCAGCCTTAACTTTTATTAAAAAAAAAAAAACTGGAAATCTGAAACAACTCCATCTATTTAACATCACTTAGAAAATCAGAAAAAAAAATCTTACTATCTAGAAGGGCTTAAAAGAAACGAAGTAATAACAGGGACGTTTTTCAAGCCAAAGGTCATATTTCAAAAAAAGATGATAAGGACTAGACTAGATCAGGAATGTATTAGAACATTGCTAACTTCCAGACTTACCTGGTCATGGTCACTGAGCTCTAGAATCTATTCCTGGACATCCTCAGGTCAGTGCTGTCTTGTGTTTATGGCTATTTTAAAGAGCATACCACAGGAAGAAAGGCTAATACCAAGACACCAAGCCAGACATTTCTGTTACAAACAACTAAATGTATATATGTAAGAAAGGGAGAGAATCCAGACTCAGTGAACAATTATTATAAGAACCTCTATTACAAGATAGGTGGTGTCCATTATTATTTCATTTAATCTTTTATTGAGGGAACATTTTGTGTAGACATTATTACCCCCAAATTACAGGTTGAGAAGTCAAGATGCATATTTAACAGGGTAAGCAAATTGTGAACTCAATTTACTACGTGAATTCTCTGGCTTTCTTTAAATTCAGACATAACTGTACCCTTCTGGAAAGAAAAGATGTCCAAAATGTGGGAGAACAGACATGATTATAAGAGGGACTTTACTTAACAAATGCAATCAATGTAACCTGGTTCTTTGTACCCTCAATGAATCCCCCCAAAAAATGAAAAAATAAAATTTGGGAGAACAAAATTCCTACATAAATGATAGGTGGAAAGACATGAAATTTAAATTCAGAAAACAAAAATAAGTTTTATACCAAGAGTGGGATTACATATTATTAGGCTTCATTTGCCCACAGCCGAGCTCAGTTCTATATTCACATTCAAATATTTTTTAACCTTACAAAACAAAAAAAAGTATTATCCTTCACACAGTAAATATGGAAAGTATGTATCCAGGGTCTGAACTGACAGCAAAGGGACTCAGATTCTTATTTCCTACATGAAGAAAGTGAGAATAGACACATGACACCTGTCAGACCAAGGTCATTGTCATACATTTTTCTCTAGTTTCAACTTGTGCTGTATTCGCAGATTTTAATGTAATATTTCAGCTAGTCTTAAAACATATGTTCTTATGTTAAATAATTAGATAATTTTTAAAAATATAAATATTTTGTTTTATAAGGATGTTGAGATTAAAGAGATGCAAATTCATTAAATGTACATGCATTTGTGAAATTTAATTGCAAAAGTAATTTAGATACCATCCTTCTGATACAGTTGAGAGACGCATATGACTATATAACTCTTCATCATTTGCAGAATACTACCATAGAATTTCGTTAAATTGAATGCACATAAATTACCGTAACCATTATGCAAAGTTGCTTCTATAAATGCCAGCATAGGATGATATAATGCAATTCAAAATGTTCTTGTTCGTGTTAATGACATCTTCATTTGCAATTGGTATTTTTTTTTTATTTGTTACGCGGACTTCTTCCACATAGACATTTTCCTGGTGGTATGATATATGCATTCGTTCTTGCATGTATTCACGTTGAGTCATTACGTTCATTTAATTTGTTTCCAGGGATTTAAGGGAATGTGAATAAGGCTTGGGTCTCAACCTCTGCTAGGATTCCTGATACTCAGTCTCAACAAATTCACTGTAAAGAGTCCTATCAACATCTTTACCGTGTGCTTCATCATTTCCAAGGTCATTCATGCTTGTCTAACAGGAAAGCTGCCTGATAACAAACCAGTCAGATATGTGAGAGGGAAATAAGAAAAGAGTTCTCGTAGGGGTGCTTTGGAAACAAGGCATTGATCTCAAACGGAAAACATTTTCCATGTATAAAAGAGAGTGCATTGACTCAATGCCTTCTCTAGTGAGTGTTGAATTGCTTAATCACACTAATTAGATGCCACTTGATGACATCCATTTACAATCACCATCAGGAGCACTGTCATAAGCAGAATTTTCCACAGCTCATTAATGAATGTCTGTGTCATCCCATCTTAGAAATTTTATTATTACCTTGTATTCTTTAGCTTTAATGAAACATCGCTGCTACTGAAAAAAGATCTTTCAGGAGTACCTATTTTGAAAGCTAAAATATTTTTAATCAGTCATTAGGGTCTCACAATTTTTTTTGAAAATAACAGTTTCATTCACCATGTAACATTTTTTTCTTTGTTTTTTTTTTTTTTGATTATTTTTCTTTTTTGTTGTTTCCCTTGGGCTTACAAATTCAATATTTTGCTTCTACTAAGAATGACTTTTTAATGATGATCGCTAGTGCTATAGATAATCTAGTATGCATCGGATTCACCGGGAGATGTTTTATAGACATACAAGGTCTGACAGTTAAAATCATGAAGAAAAAGTGCTACATACCTCATTGATTAATATCACTCTGGTCACCTCCAAAGTTCTCCCATTGGGAAGCCATTCACTGATGCCAGGATATAGTCCACCCTTTAGAACAATTTTGGAGCTCTTTCTGGAAAGTCCATCAGAGCTGTCAACCATGGCACACAAAATCACGCAACAACAGTTGACACCACCTCGTGCTGGTGTGAAGGCAGCTGTGAGACACTGAGATACCAAGGTTAAGAAGCCCAACTAAACTGTACAGTGCTGCCAACATGAGCACAAGGAGGCAAATTGGTGAACTTAATTTTCAGACTTTCATATGATGGCGATTCTTATGGTAACTCCAGAAAAAGAGCAGCAAAATTGCTTTGAAGTGTGGACTAGGCACTGGCATTGTTGCATAACTTCCTACCTCTGGAAAGGTGACTGTAGTGATATTCAGCAATGAGGCATATGCAACTTTTTCTACGATGAGTTGGTGAAGTTAATTGTTAGGTGCCTTGCAGATGCCTTGTTTAATGTGGCTAAAATTAGGGCTGGAAAACCATTGTAATTTTTAAAAAATTCAAATATGAGTAACTTTCCATATAAGGATCTGATGTGGCATCTTGTTTGTCTTTATTGCTCAATTTAGTCATTCCCCAAATATACATTTCACACCTACTATGTTCTATGCACTTAGGACATTTCAGACAAAGATCTGCCCTCAGAAAACACAAATTCTTAGAAGGACTTATCTGAACCATATTTCAGATGAAAAAATAAAAATAAAAATTCTTAGGAGACATAAAACAAAACTAACAAGTTAATTATATAAAATATTGACATAAATGGCATGATTCTCTTTAAGGTAACATATAGCATTAAAAAATGCCAGCTAGGCAGAGTGGCTCACATCTGTAATCTTAGCATTGGGCAAGCTGAGGTGAGAGGATCATTTGACTCCAGGAGCTCAAGATCAGCCTCTGCAGCATAGCAAGATTCCTGGCTCAGTTAAAAGACAGACAAAAACAAACCAAAAA
The DNA here is from genome assembly GCF_027406575.1 of Nycticebus coucang. Taxonomy (NCBI): domain Eukaryota; kingdom Metazoa; phylum Chordata; class Mammalia; order Primates; family Lorisidae; genus Nycticebus; species Nycticebus coucang. The sequence goes on from NC_069780.1 coordinate 180,678,740, forward strand.
GTCCACCAGCTGCCTCAATGGCATGGGCCTATCTCCTGTATTGGTGAGAGATGAGGCTGAGGCACGAGAATCACTTGAAAACCAGGAGTTCAAGGCTTCAGTGAGCCGTGCTCATGTTGTCCTGAAGACAATTGAAAATTGCAACACATTCACTAGCACAGCCACACATAGACCTATTTCTTCATTCCTAAATGATATACTTACACTGCTCTCTATATATCAATTTTAAACATGAACTATGGGCTTTCAGTGATGATAGATGTTGATTAAAGCTCGTAAGTCACCTCTACCTCTCTGCTCACAGTCAATAGATAGATGAATAGATAGATAGATTATAGATACACAGAACTTGGCATATATACAATCATTTACATTTAGCTAAATCAATAATCCCCACATTATTATGACTATGTAAACATTGTTCAATGCAGAATTGAATAGTAATTTTGCATTTTTTCATAAAATTTAGTTATAGAAATGAATTTCTTCTCACAAAGTCATCCTTAAGATTCTCTAAACTTTTACAAGATTTTATCATGACGGTGCTCTTTTGAATTTCCTTCCTCCATTCTTTCCTAGTTCTGACAAACACAGTTTCAGTTTTTCGGTACTGTGCTACTATGCGGCTGTACCTTTGACCCTAACTTTCACTCCTCTGTTGGTTTGTGCACCTGGTTTTCTGGATCCCATGCCTTTTCTTCTGTTGACTGATTAGTTCTGGTGGGGCGTATGATTATGCAAATCCTCACAAGTTTGTATACTAGTCATTTTTGACTAAAAGAAACTTCGTATTCTATTGTCACATTAGCTTTGGGGTTGTGATCGAATTTAAATCCTGGGTTGAAAATATTTTTAAGACATCCTGTCCTAGCATTTTGTTATTAATATCGCTAACGAGAATGTTATCATCTTTCTTTGGAAGACAATTCTCCATGGTGTCTCATGCATGTTTTGCAAATAGAAGTACAGACCACCTTTTTTTCCCCAAGGAATATTTTTTCAAAGATAATTTAAGAGCACACAGCTGTAGAATGTAGACATATTTTCTCCTTCTGGAGAAATGGACTGGCATGCTTACTGGCAAAGTGACCCACTGTGTATCCAACTGTCATGTCACATGTTTTTTTTTTTCAGCTTACATTCTAAAAATTCGTTTGGTGAACCATGAAAGAGAAGACGGATCCTCTGGCTACCGCTGCTGCTATGAGAAATAAAGGCTTTTGTCTCTGTTAGAGGAGCCTGTGTCTTCTACCAGCATCCACAAAACTGTGGCAGGTTAGCATGTGGGCTTGCACAAAGGGAAAATTTCCAGTTTGTTTGAATTTCTTGACAATGTCTCAGGTAGCCTCCACTTCTGCCAGCACAACCAAGACATTCACCAACACCAGACGCACTTTTCCTAGGCATTAAAAAAAAAAAAAGTTACTTTTTCCAAACACACATCTCATTCTCCCAATAAATTATTCCTGACAACACAGTTTCTGCAGGGTATATGCCCTACCATTCTCCCTTCACCTCCAAGAGATTGATTTTCTATTTTAAAGAATTTTAATGTCATCAAGAGGTTTTAAGCAGTTCTTCAAATGCCTTCATACTTTTAAAAATACTTCCTGCTGACATATAGAGTTATTAACAAATTAACACATCTGCATTTATTGTTTTTCTTCCAATTATCCTTTATCACAGACATTTTAAATTTTCTGTTACAGATTTTCCATGTCCCAACTGCAGTTCACCAGTATTTCTGAAACCATCATAGGCTGCTGGAGTTGTGCTATTTTTGTCACACTCATTTTATTCTCAGTGATGGAAATTTCCTCTGAAAGACATGGCTCCAATTTTATCCAAGTGCTAGTAAACAATCTGTCATATCTGTTTTATTTCTTTAGGGATTCTTAAACATTCAAGATAAACATTCAAGATAAGTTCTGCCACAAGGATGTTATAAATTTCATAGCACAAAACTTAATGTGTAAAATAGTGATTTTCAAAATCTTTCAACTTATTATCTGTTTCATGTACTAATTCAACTCACCAGCCTGAATTATAATTGTATTAAACCTAAAGTAAAATGTAGGATATTTATTACTTTTTTCAGATAACTAAAATTCTTCCATATTTACTTTAATAATAATAGCTAACATATAAATTTTTATGCTTAAGACATTTTTCTAAGTTGTTTGCGTATGAATAACTTCTTTAATTCTTAAAAGAATTTTATAAATTAAACTTTTTATCTTTGCCATCAACATTAATATGTTAAAAGATTTTTAAAATAGACATTTCTAAAATTCATAATGTTATTTGTAATGTTCAATTACATACATTAAAGACAATGTCATATAATTTATTATAAAATATTTGTATCATATTAGACACAATGCACATTTTTACTTATATATGACATTTTACATTACCTATTCAATTTATAAGCTCGTAGGATTTTGTCTGTAGACTTAAATAATCATAAAATCTTCTTAAAATTTAGTTGTAAAAGTATTAAGATATTGGGCGGCGCCTGTGGCTCAGTGAGTAGGGCGCCGGCCCCATATGCCGAGGGTGGCGGGTTCAAACCCAGCCCCGGCCAAACTGCAACCAAAAAATAGCCGGGCGTTGTGGCGGGCGCCTGTAGTCTCAGCTGCTCGGGAGGCTGAGGCAAGAGAATCGCGTAAGCCCAAGACTTAGAGGTTGCCGTGAGCCGTGTGACGCCACAGCACTCTACCCAAGGGTGGTACAGTGAGACTCTGTCTCTACAAAAAAAAAAAAAAAGTATTAAGATATTGTGACATAATAGAATTATTTTTCTTAATGTGAAATAGAAAAGAAAACAATCTGGCAGAATTGGATTAGCAAGTGCTATCCCACAGATACAATCTTGATCATTCAAATAGACATCCATATATTTCGTGCTTAACTAATACTACTACTTTATTTCTTTTTGGTACTTATTTTGAGCTAAATAGTCCTGCTTTACAAATTGGTCGTTTGCTAAACTCTAGGGCACTCTTTCAAGACAAGTACCTTTTAAGTTTATTCCCCCTAGAGTTCTTCAAGTTTAATTAGGAGTTTGGAGCCATGTTGAATTATCAAGGGACTTACTGAAGTTGTAAGTAAACCCACTTCCTGGAAGCACATAAAATACCGTAAATTGGAAAGTTATGTTAAAGGAAACTTCATGGTGAAAGATGGTGAAATGAAATCTAGGCGATGCTAAAGCATTAATCCAAGTAAAGGGCCTGGAGAGCATTTTTGTGATTATATTTTTTAGTACTGCTGAAGTGTACAATTCAATGAAAAATAGATGAAAGAAGAGAAAATGCCTAGATTGTAAAAATTTCTATTCTGCACAAAGTAGGTTTTATACCTTATATAAAGAAATACAATGAATTTAAATATGTTCAATAAGTTTATGGCTTTTAATTTTGATTACTATAAAGGCTATCCTGGTGGCAGGAAACCAATTAGAATTGTAACTATAAAAATTCTAGAAGAAAATGTGGGGAAATCTCCGAATCTTATCAGCTTGGAAAGGAATTTATGAAGAAAACCCTGTTGGCAAGCAGCAACAATAGAAATAAATAAATGGGACCTGGTCAATTTAAAAAGTTTCTGCACAGCTAAGGACACGATCAGTAGGCAGAGACAGTCTTCATAATGGGAGAAGGTATTTCCATGCTACCAATCTAACAAGAGGCTAATAACCAGAATCTACAAAGAACTCAAGCAAATCAACAAGAAAAGAGCAAACAAGCTCGTTAAAATCTGGACTAGAGAAATGAACAGATTCTTTTCTTTTGAACACAAATAGATGGCCACCAAACTAATAAAAAAAAATGCTCATCATCTCTAATTGGAACGCAAATCAAAACCACTTTGAAATGTCACCTAACTTCAGTGAGAATGGCCCACTTCACAGGGTCCCAAAACAACAGACACTAGTGTGGGTGTGGAGAAAAGGCAATACTCCTGCATTGTTGGAGGGAATGTAAACTAGTACCTCCTTTATGGAGAGAAGTATAGAGAGTTTTTAAAGAACTGAAGACCGTAGACCATTGGATCCTGCAACCCCATTAGTTGGTATCTACCAGAAAGAATAAAAGTCATTTTACCATAAGTACATTTGCAGTTGAGTATAATAGCTCAATTCACAATCAAAAAGATGTGAAAACCCATGTACCCTTCAACTCATGAATTAAATAATAAAATGTGGCATAGTCATATCGTGGAATACTATTCAGCTATAAAACAAGTGGAGAATTTGTATCTTTTGTAACAACCTGGAAGGATATGGAGAACACTCTCCTAAGTAAAATATCATGAAGAATGGAAAAACAGAGCCGGGCGCAGCGGCTCACACCCATAATCCCACCACTCTGGGAGGCTGAGGCGGGTGGACTGCCTGAGCTCAGAGGTTTGAGAATAGCCTGAGCCAGAGAAAGACTTCATCTCTAAAAAACAAAATAGCCATGTGTTGTGCTGGGTGCTACTTGGGACTGAGGCAAGAGACTCGCTTGAGCCCAAGAATTTGAGGTTGCTGTGAGCTATGATGCCACAGCACTCTACCAAGGGTTACAAAGTGAGACTCTGTCTAAAAAAAAAAGGAAAAAAAAATCCAGTGTACTCAAAACTAGTAGATTAACAACCACATGCACACATGTGAGAAAACTCAACTAAATTCAAGGAAAGGGAAATGTGGGAGGGGGTTGGTAAGTTCCCACCCAGTGGGTACAATGCACAGGTATATGGCACACTTCCTAGGTTGAAGGACAGGACCAAAACTCAGACTTTACCTTACAAATTCAAAGAGTGTAACCTACCCCTATGTACTCTCATATCAATCTGAAATGAAAAAAATAAAATAAAATAAAAGGAAAAATAAAAGGGTTTCAAGTAGTAGCTGTGTAAATGAAGAGGAGGAAGGAAAATCGATTCCCTATGCGTTACTCCTTAATGAGGCCATCATGGGCTAGAAACGGCTCCGTCAAGATCTGGTCTGTAGATCCCTGGGGGTCCACTAGAGACCTTTAGGATATCTGTGACATGAAAAATAATTTATAAAGCTGTTATTTTGTCCTTTCCACTCTCATAAGTTGAGTTTTCCAGAAGATACATTAAGTGTGTGACATTATCACTGTCACGGGTAAAGAAATGTATGATAAGTTTTTGTTTTTGTTTTGTTATTGAGTATGTATGTTGTACAGTTTTTAATTTAATATATATCATTATATATATATATACCAACATAACATCAAGGACTCTCACATTTTGCTCTCAGGACACCTTTTTAAAACCTTAAAATATTGAAACCCCCAGTGACTGATGGCAAATGGATAAGAGACTGAGATTGTTGGATTGGTGGATAGAGAAATAGAGACCTAGAGACAGAAAGATGTTTTTCTTTCCTACACGCTTAACCCTTCCATCTTCTGGTGGCAGACACTCTACCCTGTACCTCAGCTAGAACTCTGTCAGCCTTTCCTGACACAGAGTGAAGCCCAGGGTCTTGCACAACAGCTCAGAGAAAAGCCAATTCCTGGCCATTAAAATGCTTTAAGTTTGGGACCTCCCTCAAGGCAAGGCCAAAAATAGCCCTTAGTCAGCATTTTTCTAGAGTGATTCAGAGTTTGCAGGAGCCACATGCTGAATATTTGAATAACCAAACAGTTTACTGTAATTCAAAGACATCTTGACTTGAGAATGAAGCCAGCTGAGAGACAGAGAATAAAATCCTGCTGACATGATTTGAATCCTCCAATTCCACCCGATTCATCAACTCTATGAATTAATAAACACTGTATTTGTTTGTTTAATTATTCTGAGTTTAATTTAAATGACCTATGAATAAAAGAACCCTGACAAATATTACTTAAGTATTTGAATATTAGGCCCTATAGTATTGTTTTTTCAAACACATATTGTTCATATAATGCACACAATGCAAATCATTATCTAGACTTCTCAATTCAGTGTGAAGAGACAGCCCCATTTTTGAAATGAGCAAAGGGAAGAGCAAAGTCAGAGAGTTCATTAGTGGTGCAGCCAGATTAAAACCCAGGATCTTCTTTCTCTAGAGACCTCAGTTGTGTTCGCCTACTGAAATTTCTTCTGTCTATTGTCTATTATCTTAACTCATAATAGACAATTTAGAACTTAGTAAATAAGATATGAAACTTTGGGAATATACCAAAGCCCCGCTGTTTACACAGTGGCATGAGTCCACTGCTGCAAAATCGTATATTCCATTCATTTTCCCAGTTCAGAGCATGTGAATCTGACTGGTTTTAGCAAGAAAATATTGAAGTTTGTAATTTTTGTTTAAAAATTAAAGGAGAATTATAAATCTAAGCCTGAAGTGTCTGGGAAGAAAAGTAAAGCAGTAATTTTCTGAGCAAAGAGGTTCAAATATCCCCCTTTTCAGTATTAAGTACTTTTGAAAATAACAATCTAAACACCTTTATTGCAGCTGATCTAATTTTTTTCACACTGAACATAATCTTGGGGCCGTTCTGACAATGCTTCCACCTTAGTGTATAAAGGAGGAAAACAATAGTTTATTATTTTTTTCAGCCAGAAAATAACATGACAGAAGTCTCAAAAGCGCCAGTTCTATGGGGGGAATAATTCAACTGAATCCTCCCAAAATTCAGAGAAATGGTTATTTTAAAAAGTCATACAATTAAATCCCCACAATGAAAAATTTTGAACAACGTATTATGTGTATCCACTTTCCTCTAATCCAAATGTTTTGGGGTTTCCTAAAAGACTCCTCAAACAATCTCAGTACTACTTCTGATTTAAATCCATAATGACGTTAATTGTATTTGTATGGGAGAGGTCCTGGGAGGCAATTAGGCGGGCTGCGATTTGAAACTTAAACATTTGTATGTTCTTGCAACTATCTGGAGTGACCCGATGTGACAATACCATTTATACTATTGATTACGCTGATTTCAGAAACGTATTTATTTGCATTGATTCTGAGAATTTCTTCTCTTGAGAAGTGATGTCAGACAAGTCACTTTAATATACGAGCATCTAATTATTTAAGGAAATAAAATAATCCACTTTAGAGTTAGTAAGAGGCAAGCCAGTCCCCTTGGGGAATAAGCATCTTCTCTAATAGAGTCAATCAGAAGGAATTAAAAGAGACTTCTAAGTCCAGAAATGTTTTTTCTTTAACCTCCACATTTAGGCTACCAAACAGCCTCTCAATTACTTCTAATTGAGGCAGTGATATCTGTCCTCAAGAAACATGCAAATACAATTAAATTCCTTTATCTGTGAGTTACTGGGTGTCTTTCAGGACGTAATGGTAAGTGAAGCTCTCTACCCTTCATCCGATAACCCAGAATTGTATGCACATTTTAGAAACTGCGAACACTTCTGTATAACTCATTATTGCTGATTGAACTCTAATCCTTCAGGAAGACTTTTATTCAAATATCAAAATAAACTTTCTTTGGGTGTGGGAGAATAGTAAGGAAGGCATTATACATGTATAATAAAAATTTCATTTTTTTTTACAAATTTACATAAGTGCTTCTTGAATCAAGTTCAGTTTTTTATGATCTTTATTAATTTGTCAAATACCTGAGCAGATATTTTGGGAAAGATATTGTCCTAGTTTTACGGATAAAGCAATAAACAAAAGTGAAAATTTTTCCCATGGAGGTAAAAGCTACTTTCAGCCATATGTATTTTAGAGGCTGTGCTTTAACGTGTACATACATCCAGAGTTTAATTTGTACTCAACTCCTCCAAACCTATCACACTAATTCAAGCAAATGTCATCTCTCAACCACACTATTGCACAAACCTTCTTATTTGCTTCTTTCTTCCATTTTTGTTCTGCTTAGAGTTTTGTCTACCCTAAAGTCAAAAATATTCTTTTGGCAGGTGAATCACATAATTTTACTTTTTCTACCCAAGCTTTGCAATAGTTTCTTATCTCATTGAGAATAAAAGTTAAATAGCATACCATAGTCCATTTGGTCCTGCATGAGCTGGAGTCCTTTAACCAGTAAGAAACTTTCTCATAGTAGTCTTATCTTTCTCTTTCCAGACTTGTAAAACAGAAGCCCTTGACATTTTTTATACACATGGATGATTCTTTTCTAAGAACGTTTCTACTTCTTTATTATTCTTCCTGTAATGCGATCCACCGTCAGGGCATATGGCTACATCTCCTGCTATGGTAGGGTCACGTTCTCAATGACACCTGACCACAGAGGACTTTTTGGAATATCAATACAAAACAGCACCTCCCTTTCTCACATACCTTATTTCTTGCTTTATATTTCTTCAGTATCGGCAACTGAACTGTTTATATTTATCCATTTATTTATTTACTGTTTATTCCTGCAATTTAGAAGATTCAAAAAAGCAAGGATTTTTCCCAGACCATGTTCATTGCTTCATCTCAAAACTCTTTTGTGTGTGTGTGGGGGGGGATGGGAGGACAGAGTTAGTTTTTATTGATTATCCGCTATGTATCAGATATTCTATAAATATCATATTTAATTTAAGTTAATTATTATTATTAATTTTATTTCATTATTAAATCATAGCTGTGTACCTTAATGCGATCATGGGGCACCATACACTGGTTTTATATACCATTTCACATATTTTCATCACACTGGTTAAAATAGCCTTCCTGGCATTTTCTTAGTTATTGTGTTAAGACATTTATATTCTACATTTACTAAGTTTCACATGTACCCTTGTAAGAAGCACCGTAGGTGTAATCCACCAATCACCCTCCCTCCGTCCATCCTCCCAATACCAACGCTCCCTCCCCTCCCTCTCCCTCTTCCCCATATTCTTAGGTTATAACTGGGTTATAGCTTTCATATGAAAGCCATAAATTAGTTCCATAGTAGGGCTAAGTACATTGGATACTTTTTCTTCCATTCTTAAGATACTTTACTAAGAAGAATATGTTCCAGTTCCATCCATGTAAACATGAAAGAGATAAAGTCTCCATGTTTCTTTAAGGCTGCATAATATTCCATGGTGTACATATGGTGTATCAATGGGCACTTGGGCTTTTTCCATGACTTAGCAATTATGAATTTGGCTGCAATAAACATTCTGGTACAAATATCTTTGTTATAATGTGATTTTTAGTCTTCTGGGTATATACCTAGTAGAGGAATTATAGGATTGAATGGCAGATCTACTTTTAGAACTCTAAGTGTTCTCCAAACATCTTTCCGAAAGGAATGTATTAATTTGCATTCCGACCAGCAGTGTAGAAGTGTTCCCTTTTCTCCACATCCACACCAACATCTCTGGTCTTGGAATTTTGTGATATGGGCTAATCTTACTGGAGTTAGATGATATCTCAAAGTAGTTTTGATTTGGGCGGTTTCTGTGGCTCAGTGAGTAGGGTGCTAGTCCCATATACTGAGGGTGGTGGGTTCAAACCTGGCCCTGGCCAAAATGCAACAACAAAAACAAATAAAATGAAAAATTAAAAAAAAAAATCAAAGTAGTTTTGATTTGCATTTCTCTGATGATTAAGGATGATGAGCATTTTTTCATATGTCTGTAGGCTGCGCGCCTGTCTTTTCAGAGAAGTTTCTCTTCAAGTCCCTTGCCCAGCCTGCGATGGGATCACTTGTTCTTTTCTTGCTTATACATTTGAGTTCTCTGTGAGAGAGAGATATGGAGCAAGAAATGAAGGAAGGAAAGAGGAAAAGAAGGAAGGATGAAAGGAAGGGAATAAGAAAGGAAACTAAAATACTCTGGAGATAAAAAAAGAAAATTCCAAAAATCGTACAATGAAGCAGAAGAAATTTTTAACACAGGCGATGAGCTCAAAGTTCTTAAAAATACAAATATATATATATATACATCTATGTGTGATGTTTTTGAGAAGGAGAGCGCTAACATTAAAGAAATATATAAAAAATGACAGAGGGAGAGAGAAGCAACTGGCAGCACTTGGAAAAGAAAACCTAAAAAGAGATATACAAAACCATCATAAAATGAACCCTGTGCTAGAAGAATAGAATGTTAAATAAGCATTCTTGGAAATGGTGAAGAGCATAGTAAGAAAGCTTGGAACAATTAAACCAACCTGAAAAAATTTTTAAGCAGAAAAAAAAACTTTAAAAATCCAGATAATCATTTTTCTTGAAGTACATATTAGAATAATGGAGCACATGGAAAAGAAATACGTTTCTGTAAAAAATATGCCCTGTTAAAAAGGGAATACTATCTAAAGGCATGTCAGAGCTGAGGGATAAAAAAGATAAATTAGTACCAAACTATTTAGTGAAGTTACTGGAAGAGGGATAGAGGATAAATGCCCCCAATGAACCTTAAATGATCCCATCCTGTGCAGAAAAAAAAATAAGATAAAATAAAAGCCACCATAAAAAGTGGTCGATTTAAAATTCTAATTACGACAGTCAGTACTAGCGTGCTATAGATCATTATCTTTATTTTTTTTTTTATTTTTTATTTTTTTTTGTGGTTTTTGGCCGGGGCTGGGTTTGAACCTGCCACCTCCAGCATGTGGGACCGGTGCCCTACTCCTTGAGCCACAGGCGCCGCCCAGATCATTATCTTTAATGCCACATGATTTTGATCTTTTAAATTGAAACATCCAACAACATAAAACCCAGACTTATTTCATTTTGATTCTGAATGTGAAACTGATAACTATATAGTAATTACATTTTTCTTAGGAAAACAATTGCTTGAAGATTAAATACAGCCAATAAAATAAAGATAAATTATTTAGTTGTTTGTTTTTTTGTTTGTTTGTTTTGCAGTTTTTGGCCAGGGCTGGGTTTGAACCCTCCACCTCTGGCATATGGGGCCGGCACCCTACTCCTTTGAGCCACAGGCGCCGCCTTTAGTTGTTTGTTTTAATGTATTAAAAAATGACACAGCATAGGTGGTAAGCATTCCTACAGCTCGAAGATAGGGTTTTTCATCTTGCTGTGCATCAGAATCACCTGGGTATCTGAAATTTTAAATTCCAATCTACAAGGTTTAGAGCTATTCAAAACTTTTAGTATCGGTGGGTACCATAATACACCACACTTGTACACTTAGGGCTATGGCAATGTGTAAATAACAGCATGCCCAACAAAAATCATGTCTTTGAGAGAGAAAAAAAGAGAATGTGTGGGAAATGCTGTTACAGTCATCTTTTTTTTTCTAGGTGGTATTCAGATCACAGCGTCTAGAACAAATACATAAAACTTAGAGGTAGTTCTCCGCATTGGTTCTTAAATATACATATATCTTGGATTATCTGGGCATTAAGAACATCTGTACATTGCTCTCCACAATTGTGAGTTAATTATTCTGGGGTATAGTTTAGAAATCAACATTTTAGAGCTCTCTTTTCATGTGACTAAAATGGCATATGCTTCAAACACGTGTTAGGTGAAATGGTAGACATCTGGAATCAGAACCTAATACTAAAAAAATAAAATTCTAAATAGAGTATTACTTCTCATACACATACTGAATGTTTTAAAATCTAAATATAGCAGTTGAATTTTTCCAACGTATGTTCTTGCATTGGAGAAGATACTTTTTTTTTTTTTTTTTTTTTGTAGAGACAGAGTCTCACTGTACCGCCCTCGGTAGAGTGCCGTGGCGTCACACAGCTCGCAGCAACCTCTACCTCTTGGGCTTATGCGATTCTCTTGCCTCAGCCTCCCGAGCAGCTGGGACTACAGGCGCCCGCCACAACGCCCGGCTATTTTTTTGTTGCAGTTTGGCCGGGGCTGGGTTTGAACCTGCCACCCTCGGCATATGGGGCCGGCGCCCTACTCACTGAGCCACAGGCGTTGCAAAACACAAATGTACATATGTGTACATTTTTTACACAAATAATAAATTTGTTACCTAAAAAGAAATATTTTGCAAAATAATTACCATTATCTATTTTACAGGGTGGACATCAAGTTCAGGTGCAATTTAAAATAGTTTAACATAGTAAATTGCACTGAACTTTATGGACACCCTGTATATACATAAGTACATTAATAAGCCCTAAAAACTATAAAATAAAAACAAAAAATGTACCTTAAAATATTGATGCATATATACATATAAAAATATATCAACCGCTACAACATGCTAAATGAGCCTCATTTGTCTGCTTGTTATTGCGTCCAGTCACAGTGGTCTTTAGATGCTGGGCTTTGGCAAGACAGAGGGTATAAGATTTGACTTACTATTACTATTCAGGATCCTTTGAACAATAAACATTTCCCCAGAGCACTATTATTACACAAAAATTATAAGGGAATTTTTTCATGCACTGAATTCATTACATTAATCAACAATTTAAATATTGTGATTAGCAAAATTAATCGGTTAATTTACCTATGCATTTATGAGTTACATTTATCTTCCACAGAAACATATAATCTTTGTTATATGGAAAACTGATAATTATTTATTCAGTCCTTTAACGAGTGTAATAATATTACTGTATCTCTGGAAGGTCACCCTTGCATCTCTTCAAGTTCGAATGCAATTATCCATGCATAAAATATGATTTTTTATCTTCATAGAATGAGACATAAAATCACCATAGTTATGAAATTAGTCACAATAACATACGTTATCAAAGCATGATCCTACATTCTATTAACATGCCTACCGCATGTGAGTTTTCAGAATTTTGATTTAAGAGAAAAACTGGTGTTTCAATAAATAGGGATAAAATTTCAATATATGTGTGATGACTCTCAATGGAATTTAGTTATCATACATACAAATACTATTTTATCATATATAATTCATTCACCTATATGCATAATTTAACTTTATAAAAAGTTATGGTATACAAAAGGATCTGTAAATGAAAATGGAAAATATACCACATCTCTAAGAATATAGTTCACCTGGAAATTTTGATAATTACAATTAAAATGCAAAGAGAGTAATTTACCATATTATCTTTATGAGTTATACATGGTAGAATGAACACTAAAAAAGGAAGAATTAAAAGATGGGTGGATGCTTCAATATCATGATTAGAGTACATATATGTTTCATCTTTGGGATATAATCATCAAACTTTAGTTATATAAATCTCTTAATTGCCAAAGTGAGAAGGATTCTATAATTTTTTTAGAATAAATTCTCTATGACATCCTCTTCACTAATATTTATCTTTGTTTTGTAATGTGATGCTTCAAATCAGGAATCTAATTTATATCCTGCACCTTAACATTCACTGTCTGTTGTGTAAATGGTGAGCTGACTGGTTACCAAGACTTTCTATTCCACAATCACTTAGTTTAAAACTTTTTATTTTTGCTTTAGGGTTTTTTCATTCCATGAAGAGACTCATTCTTAATGAAACCAGTACCCCTACTTCTCTAGCTATCGAATTAGAGAATAAATGGAAAGAACTAAACATTCTCCAATTATATTAAACTTTATGCCCACGACTTTGGTTTAGAAGTTCTATCATTTCTAACCCAATGGCAGCTGAATACTGTCTTTTTCTGGACAGAACTAGAGAATCATTTTCTTGAGCAGCCCCACAACCCTGAGCCAATTGGTGCACATCATGAGGTTGAGGCTGTTATTAATAGTCACACACACCCCTTGCATTTCCCAAATCCTCGTGCCTTGTTTTCCACAAACCAACTTACTTTTGGAAACACTATATATGTCTTACATCAGATCTCTGACTGTATCACAGCAAAAGGTCATGTCAAGACCCAACAATCTGCCACTAAACTTTATATTCTCAGAGAAGTAATCATGTTAAGGAGGGTCACTTTTCTACACACATGGAGAAAGGTGATTTTCTCTCATCGGGTTCTGAAGCACAGATTTCTGGCAAAGCTCTATCAGAATCTTAAGCAGAGGAGTTCAATGAATATAAAAATCCTGTGAATAAAATCCATTAAGCCTATCTCTTCTCACATAAGGCAGATCAGTGTGTAACTCAGCCAAAGGCCAATATTGATGCAATGATGTAGTCTTCTGAGACTTCTATCTAAAATCATATATACCAGGTTTCCTATAACTGCTTTGGGTTGGGTGTAGGGTAGGGGAGAGAAAAAATAAAAATAGAGCAAAAATGAGTGTTTCAGCTTTACAAATATCTGAAAGTGAACTAGAGGAAAATAATTTTCCAAACTCTTTATCAAACGGGTACATATTTTAGTATATTAAAAGACATGAAATATCTTTGAAATGCTTAAAGATTATATCTATCATGTATCATCTTAGTGCTAATAGTATCCATTTATAGCATCATAATATAATTCTCTAATCAGGAATTTCATTAGTTCTTCATTCAGTCAGTCTTCAAATCCCATAAACGGCATCATTCAAAAGCATGGTGCGGGCGGCGCCTGTGGCTCAGTGAGTAGGGCGCCGGCCCCATATGCCGAGGGTGGCAGATTCAAACCCAGCCCCAGCCAAACTGCAATAAAAAGCATTAAAAAAAAAAAAAGCATGGTGCACATAACAGATCCATGGTTAAGTGCTCAGGCCATGTTCTTTTAACCATGTTCTTTTGAGCACAGGATTCAGAGATATTTCCTGGGTCAAAGAAATGAACATTCTTGAAATTACCCACAACGACACACTAATCATTCCCCTTTTACTGAAATGATCATCTCAAAAGGGGCAAGAATTCTACATGGTTTATATGATAGAGAAAGTGAGACCCTCAGTCATTTTGAGTACTAGAGAACCCAGAATTATTTTTAAGGAAATATTTCTTCATTTCTACTTCCAATCTTTTTTTTTTTTTTTTTTTTTTGTAGAGACAGAGTCTCACTTTATGGCCCTTGGTAGAGTGCCGTGGCGTCACACGGCTCACGGCAACCTCCAACTCCTGGGCTTAAGCGATTCTCTTGCCTCAGCCTCCCGAGCAGCTGGGACTACAGGCGCCCACCACAGCACCCGGCTATTTTTTTTGTTGCAGTTTGGCCGGGGCTGGGCTTGAACCCGCCACCCTCGGCATATGGGGCCGGCGCCCTACTCACTGAGCCACAGGCGCCGCCCTACTTCCAATCTTTTGATGGGTCTTTCAGACAGATAGCTTAGTTCAACTCAAATGGGACACATAATAAATGACCTCTATAATGGGCAGCACCTGTGGCTCAAAGGAGTAGGGTGCTGGCCACATATACCAGAAGTGGTTGGGTGATTGGTTCAAACCTGGTCCTGGCCAAAAACAGAAAAAAAAAAAAAAAAAAAAGAAGAAAAAACCTCTATAATTTATTTTATAATTTTCCCTTAATTGATCCTAGAGTTTTCTCTCCTTATTGATATTTGGGAATAGATTCTGCTTAACTTAATAATAAACAGGTCACATCCGACCTTTTTATTCCTCAAAATTGTTAAGACAAAAGAAGTGGAAAAATCTCTTAGGCAAAGGAATTTTTATTCTACATATTTTTGAGAAAAATTGTACCCTATTATTATTTTAATATTTCCTATGCCTCTTTTTGTCCTGCTAACTTTGCTATTCCGTTGCCTGGTTGCGTAACCTGGGTTGTTACCATGGGTATTAGTTACCTTGAGCTGCTGTAACAAAGCACCACAAACTGAAGGGGTTAAATGACAGAAATTTATAGTCTCACAGTTGTGGAAACTAGATGCCCAGACCTGAGGTGTCAGTTGGGTTAGTTCCTTCTGAGCACAGGAGGGAATGATCTGCTCCAGGCCTCTCAGCTCCTCTCCCTTCCTGTAGACACGGCCCTTTTCTCCCTGTAACTTTTCACATCATCTTTTGTCATGCATGTCTGTCTCTGTGTCCAGATGTTCCCCTCTATAGGGGCACTAACACTTACACAAGGATACTGGATTGGGGCCCATCCTAATGACTTCATCTTAACTAATTATTTCCAAATAAAGTCACATTCTAAAGTTAGGAAGAGGTTAGAATTCAACATATGAATGAGGGAGGGAGTAGAGAGACAATTCAAGTGGATATTTAAATCTCTAGTCCTCAAACCCTCTTGAAAGCAACTTTACCATGCTCATGTTCCCCTCGTTTGTTAATCAATTACATTCTGGTCATATATTCAGTTTATATAAATGTTTGAGGTGAGTTTCAACAATTTTGAAAATGGATAAGTAATAAAAGCATTCTCAAGATTATTCATAAATTTTAGCTTTGACTCCATCTCGGTTATCAGGCAGGTCTCTCAGGGGATGGTGAATTGTGTGTGTCCACTTGATTGGGCTCAGGGAGGTCCGGAGAGCTGGTAGTTGGATGTTTCTGTGAGGGTGTTTCAGGAAGAGATGAGCAAATATTTCAACAGGGAGACTTGAATAAAGAAAATCTGCCCTTACCACTGTGGGTGGCCATGATCCAACCCGTCAAAGGCCATAGTAGAGCAAACAGATGGCAGGAGGGTGCAATTTCTCTCTCTGTGTTGGGGCTGAGACATCTCTCTTCTCCTGCCCTTTCTCTGGCCTTTTGACTTGGACTGAAATTATGCCACCATCTATCCTGGTTCTCAAGCTTGGAGACAGTACATCATAAAATTTTTCTCAGCCTCTATAATCATCCTGTGAGCCAATTCCTGTAATAAATCTTTCTCTTTATCTCTCTCCAGATACAGATGTAGCTATAGATATAGATCCAGATTGGTTTAGATATTTGCCTTCTGATTCTGCTTATCTGGAGGATCCTAATGCACCCATTCTTATCAAATTTTTTTCCTTCTTTAATCAATTTTTAGGGCAAAATATATCTGTTTCCCATGTAGTCCTAGGAAAGGAAGAATTTTCATTTCTCAAGAAAACATTCTCCTTGCCCTGTCTTCTGATGGAGGAGTGGCTTGTTTGGTTTGTTGAGTATGTGAGGAGGAGACACTGCCAGAATAGCCTTTATTTTTCTGTGAATGTGGAGTCCCAGCAGGGACTTGCTGAGTACTTATAGCCCCTTGGTGGTCCACTCCCTGCACTTTGCAGCTGTCAAGTGCAAAAGGGACAAGCAGGGAGGGACATTCTGTCTTGTCTGATAGGTCTCTGCTTTGTTCACTCACAATCACCAAAGGAGGAAAAGTCACATATTAATGAGTTCAAGAGAAAGAAAAAGGGCAAGCTCAGTCCATGTATCCGGTATTCTTTTCAATCTGCCTGCAGAAAAGTGTTTTTTATCTGTTCTTAGCCATGTGGTAAAAGTGAAGTATTTGCCTTGCTGATGTAGTCTATATACGCCCTGCTTTTCTTGTGGCTAGCTGGCATGTTAATCTGGAGTAGGCCCATTCAGCCTGCAGCCATAGTACACTTGACATTTTCTCCCCAGCATCCTGATTTCTGTGACTTATTTCTCAATTGGTTCTGTATACAAGAGGGAAAGCAAGGGTATGATTTTTTTCTTTCTTTCTTTCTTTTTTTTTTTTTTTGCAGTTTCTGGCCAGGGCTGGGTTTGAACCCACCACCTCCTGCATATGTGGCTCCTTTGAGCCACAGGCACCACCCAAGGGTATGATTTTTATCAACCTGTAACTCCTGGTACCAAGGATGTAACAAGTTAGAATTTTTAATTTATTTTCTATTCCAATTGAATTTGTTTTGCTCCCCATATAGTAAATATTCATCAGTCTAGCCCCTTGCCCCATATTATTCAGACCAAGAATAATAAATCTTATTTTTCCTTTTTTTTAAATCACATTTAAGTCTGTGTCTTTAATTCAGTCCCATGTTCCTTACTTTTTATGGTCTGCCCTTTGCATCCTCTGCATGAGAAGTTCATTCACCTCCATTCCTTTTGGTGAGGCAGCAATTACCAGCTGAGGGCGTCTAGGAAGATTATCCTCCTAAGTGGCAAAGATGCTTGCAACATGCTGAGAGAAAACCGATCATTACCAAGTGTGATGCACCGTGCCTCTCTTGTCATGGGGAGTTAGGACATATGTTAGAATCTCAGTAGTTATAAAAGGGCCTACAACAAAGGAACAAACTTAATGTTATTAATACACAGACAGTCCCAAGGGGTACAATAATTTTGTGGCAAACTCTTTTTAGAATTGTTATCTGTAAATTTTAGAAGAAGAAGGTGATAGAGACAGTAGATATAAAATCAAGTGAATGTAGAGGAGGGCATGAGACCCTTAAGCAAAGTTTAAAAATGCAAAGATAGGTTCTGTAAGTTTGTTCTTAAGTTGAATTTGTATGTAATTTGGAATGAATATATTAACCGATTATGTATAGTCGCCTCTGTTCGTAAGTGTGAGTCGTACATCAATCAGATGTTTGCAACTCGGGGACTTACTGTAATAGCCTCCATTCATAACTGTTAGTTCTACACTAAGTCAGATGTTTGTAACTCGGGGACTACCTGTATAAGTTTTCCAAATAGTTTTGTTCATGGTGAGAGTTTTTGTGCATTTATTTGTCCATTACTTCCTAAAACACTATTTTCTTGCACCTCAGGGATTTTGCTGTAACCGTGGTCCCTGGTCTTGTTCTGTTCTCTAATTCTATCAGCTAATTGTGCATTTATTTGGACATTGTTTTTGAAATTTAGCTCCTTCTTCTCTCTAATGTAAATTTCACCAGAGCAGAACTTTGTCCACTGTGTTTTCTGTTGTAGTACCAGTCTTTAAAAACCTGTCATTTCACAGCAAGCATTAAACACACAAAAAAAATCAAGTTCAACAGAATGAGTATTTCATGGAATATTCACTAATATCTCTCTTTCTTACTTTTATATTTCAAAAACTACTATATTGTAGCTGATTTAGAGTATGTAAAACCATAAGAATGGTTTTGGTAAAAATGGGTGTATCAGGACCCTCCAAAGAAGCAGAATCAAAAGGGAAGTATCTAAATCTACCTGTATCTATATCTAGAGCTATGTCTGTATTTGGAGAGTGATAAAAAGAGAGAAAGCTACAGAGATTTATTACAGCATTTTAAATCCAATGCTATGTAATGGAGAAAAGACTTAACTATACAAAAATTACTGTATTTTGTATAGTAATATGTAAAGATCCACACACTTTATAATTTAATGTAATAAATACATAATAAACATAACACTATAATGAGTCAACATTTTCCTAGTACCTAATAAGAATTATTAAAAACAATTTTGGCTAAATTTCCTATTGGTAATGTTTCAAAATTAAAAGAATATTGTTTAGTTTTGACTCATTTTACCATGTTTTATTCCTTTCTTCTTTACCAGTACTATTTTACAAAATTCTGCCACAAACTTCACCTATTTTATTTCAAGTATCCCAAAAAAAAAAAAGAAATTTCCAAAATCAGATTTTTAACTTGCATTGGTAATATGGTGGAAGGTAGACAGACTTTAAATCAGGACTGCAGTGACCAAGCCACCTGGACATGATACGAGGTCTGGCTCTGCTGAAGCCGTCATCTTCTCTTGGTTTGCTGCTACAAGTTATATGCCAGAAAGTTAAATGACTTTCAGCTGGGCAGTCAACAGGCCTTCTTTCCCATAAAAGACCTCAGTTCATACCAGAACATAACTCCTTCTCTGGAAGTGCAAACACTTTTCATTCCTTTTGGCTAAGACACTGGTGTTGGTCTCTTATATTAATGGTTCAGATAGAGTTTCTCCAGAAAAGTCTCTGTTAATGATAATCATAATTCCTTGCTCTTCACTTCTACCCAAGAGAAAAATCCAAATATTCTTAGGCTTTCCTGCCCATGTATTTAATAATTAATCCTTAATAGATTTTGCTTTTCATAAAACAGTGAAATTTAGATCATGGCCAACTTGTGTGTTAAATGACATCCTATTTAAGGCAGGAAACAAAACCACCTTCTGACAGCATTTTCTATATACCTGTTCTGCACATAAATATTTTCTTCTGTTTTTATCCATTATAGATTCAGAAACTTTAAGAAATAGAAGGGGGACAATTTTGACGTAGAGAAAGAATGTGTTTTCTTCACAGAACTTCCCTTTACCTAATTTGGATACACACTGTTATATTGGGCAAAGAATTTCTTTCAAAATAGGTTTTCTCCAATTACAAAACTAGATAGAAAGAAAAGAAATAAAGATTGAAATATTTTCTTCTCAGAGTAGAAAGTTTACTGCTTTTTCCTTATTCTCTTACTAAGAGTACTATTTTTAAAAATAATTTTCCTGAGAAAGTTTATATGCTTTAAACAAGATAAATCGGTTTAATTTTAAAGGGAGTAGTAAAGCTTTGATAATATGTTTGTAAGACGCTTACTCGTAATTAGAATTACTTGAGATGGAAGTTGGCAGGAGCAAAGGTTAATATCAGTGTAGCTCTTTCAATTACTCTCCTATAAATCTGCCACTAAAATGCTTTTAGACCACTCATTTCAGAAATATTATCTGATGCACATCCATACAAGAGCTCCCTTCCCTCTATGATCTAATTTCTATTACCAGCACTTGTGATAAGTGCTCCACTACCTGAGGACATTTAATATAGCTTGCTGTGTGCAGTGAATTCTTGCTTTACATTGTGTCACAGAAGTTTAAAAAAAAGTGACTGTGCTATAAATTGGAGAACTACAATTCACATGATTTGTCAGAAAGTGGCCTTGCTTACCAGAGAAAGCTTACAGAATACTTGTAGCTACAATAAAATTGAAGCCATAATGCACAGAATCAACATTCGAATAATATATTAACTCAAAAATTAGGAACTTTATTTCCTGTGAGTTATGAATTTAATAGAATTTGCCCTCGGGTCCTCTGGGAAACAGACACTAAAATTCAGTTGATATTCCACAAAGTTTAGTTGGAGGAATAACGTAGGTAAGAAATAAAACAGGAGCAAGGTGAATTGGGCAGGAAAGTCCTTCCGACTGTGGTGCACATATGATACAGGAGAAAGGGTGAAGGAAGAAAGATTGAATAGCTGGAACAGCACCACTGTGAACCGACCAAATCAATACACTGAGGAGCTCCAGAGCACCTAGGCATGGCCTGGATGGGAATAAAAACAGGTATATAGTATTCTTATAGTGGTCACCTGTTAGCTTGGGCTACCTGAGAAGAACATGGCCTCATTTCAAATGCTAGGGAAGGTCCAGAGGCACTAAGGCTGGCTGTTGTCAGCTGACCGCCCTGCCTTGAGGAAGACGGTGTTGTTCATCTCCATGGTTACCAGACTTACTTTTAACTTCCTGGGAGCAAACTGTTCCGTACACAGAGAGGGAGTTCCTTCAGAGGTTTAGTGGGCTTCCTGTATGGAAGAAAACATAAAAGAGGAAGATTAACAGAACGCATTTAGCCCCAGTTGCTATAATTGTTCCTGTTGTCACAGTGCTATTCATCACTCCCTTGGCACTGTCTGCTGTTAATTGCCTGACCCTTTCTTCTCACCTTTCTGGAATCTGCCGGTTGACTTGATGAGGTAAGACTCACACTCTGCTTTAAGAGAGAGCTCAGCCTCTGATAAACATTCCCTTCTCGGGCGACTTTTCCTACACTTTTTGCTACTTTTGCCATTTGTAGTCATAGTGGGTAATGAAATAGCATGAGTCCCCCAAGTGGATGACCCGAGTCCAGCACATCTTCCTCCCCATTCTCACTGTGTTCCAGCAGCCCCATCTCCTCCAGCTGATCAGGTCTGTTAACCTATCAAATGAAGACTCCTTTTCCTGCCAAGTTCCCTGCACAAAGGGCGTTCAGAGCTCTGAGTTGGTAAAACGAGTTTGTAGTTAAATGTAACCCTTGGTTGGTCTTTTACCAAGAGTACCCAACACCTAGAGATCTACTCCACATTTGCAGACGTGGGGAGGAAGATAGCAAGTGGGGCCACTCCAGCTACCCACCATTGGTCAGCAGACTTCTGTGTGTTTCCTACTGAGCAGAAAGCACCATGTACTATCTGTGTCAGTGATTACACTGAACCCTGCTGCATGTCCCACACCTGCACAGAGAATTGCCTCCAGGTATGCCTTCAGGCCATTCCGCACTCTATCCAGCCAGCTGCATCTGTACGGCACATTATGGGATAGAACCAGTGGATCCTATTGCCATAGGCCCACACCAGCGAACCTTTTTTTTTTTTGAGACAGAGTCTCACTCAGTCACTCTTGGTAGAGTGCTGTGACATCTTAGCTCACAGCAACCTCAAACTCTTGGGCTTCAGCTATCCTTTTGCCTCAGGCTCCCAAGGAGCTGGGACTATAGACCCTCCTCCCCCCCCCACACACACACACAAGACCCAGCTATTTTTAGAGACAGGGTCTTGCTCTGGCTCAGGCTGGTCTTGACCTGTGAGTTCAGGCAATCTACCCGCCTCAGCCTCCCAAGTGCTTTGATTATAGGCATGAGTCCCATGCCTGGCTAGGTACAATTTTGTGTGTGGAAATTTGTATTTGTGAATTTACCATAGATGTTGGTGCTAGCTGAGTGTATCCGATTACAAAAGGCAAAATTACACACAGAGTAATTGTTTAGTCATGTAAACACAATTTAATGACCATTCAAGTAAATAATTCCATTATGGCTGATTAAACTCCTCAGGGAGCAGTGGCATAAGGGGGGCTCTTGCTCTTGTTTGCTGACATGATAGAGATTTAGATGATGCAACTTGTGGGTTGACCTTGACATTTGGAGTGCATGCTCTTGGGGCTATCTGTAACCCCCATGCTGCTGCCATTGTGACCACTCTATTCATGTAAACTTCATTCCATTCCTGGAGCAGGTGAAGACAAAGAGGATCACATCAGCTTGAGATAAGACTTAGATATCCCTCAGGTAGTTATGGCAGGAGTCAGAAGGGGAAGACCAGCAGAATAAGAAAGCTCAAGAAGGCAAATACACTTAGCTGAGATACATGTAGCTGATAGAGACCCTTTAGTTATTATATTTGGACTATAACACCCTTATCTGAAGCAGAAGGGGAATTCCTAAAACTGTAGCAAGTGCACAAATTGAGGTGACAGTGTCCCTTATGAACTATCTTCATTAGCATAGTAAAAACATACCCACCACCACTGGGACAGTTGAGAGGAGAGATTGTATAAGGCCAAGAAAGAGAGGGTTTCCTGTTTCAGGAACTCTCCATCCCTTTCCCATAAAACCCATGAAAATTCCACTCCCAGCTTGCTATATTATTAGGGATTAACATAAAAGGATAGACCCAAACCCTGGGGTGGCACTGTTCCTTCTAGGATCAGTCTACTTTTTTCCCTTTCTTTTAAGAGTGTATTCTGCTTTTGATAAACCTGTCCGCATCTGCTCATACATTGTGTCTGAATTCTTTCCCTTTTGTGTTCCTGCAAAGATCAAGAACCCTCTCTGCTGTCTCAAGTCGTGGTCTTCACCAATATCAATTTGACTGTCCCTTTGTCTACTCGGTTGTGCAAGGCCTCTTGGAATTAACATATGAAACAAACATATTTACACGTTCTGCTTTCACCGTATATTCACACACAGTCTACTCCGCACCTACTGTCTCTGTCCCTGACGCTCCATTTTCTTCTTCAGATCCTTGTGCACTCAGTCAAACGGTGTGCTACTGCTCATGAGTGATATACACACATATGTCATACTTACTGATTTGATTATCGTGGCGCCAGGTTGTAACACAGTTTATGTATTCGGTCTTGATCCAGTTTTGAGGCACGGACTGAGGGCCAGTTAGCTGCCCTTCTTGAGAAGCTAATTAAGTCCACACTTCAACCATTTCTCTTAATGGGCTTTTATACCCTGGGACACTATTATATTAGCCCTAATTTGTTCCAGAATCACATACCGGACAACTAGCGACAACTCTTATTCTTCAGAGCCATCTGGAATTACTTGCATTAGCTAGCCCTAACCATGCTTGAGCAGCCTTACCCTTTCCTTCCTGCAGAAGCCAAAGAATTGGTCATACACACAGTCCCTCTTCCCCTCATGACATGATGCATACCCCTGCATGGTGTGCAGAAACCGTGAGTATGACACACCTGTAATTTCTCTATCTTAATCTGCAAGTGGCATCATCATATTACCTATGGCAATATGGTTAGAATCCATGAATAAGTGGATCAGTGAGATGTTCTGTGGGATGTCCAAATGATTTGTAACTTTTAGAGCCTGTTTTATAACAGAGGAAATGACAGATAATAGACCCCCAAATATGTACATATATTTTAGTTCAATTCATTGAAATGAGAAGATTTTCTGATCATATCTTCAGATTAGATACATATTTGTCAAGTTGATAAGTCATATGCCACATACCTATTTGTCCACTCAAGCAAGTTTCAGAATACCACATGGTTAACACTGTGGCATTCTGGAGCCATTCTCCAGGATCACTTCAATTTTTTTAAGTGAAAGAAAGAGCGATACCATAGAAATTACTACTATATATTATTTAGATCTGTAAAGGCAGCATAAAATTCTGCCAGCCTCTGAAGAGACTCAATACTGGTTTTAATCTATTATGAAAATGAAGCTCGGGTCAGTATCAGAGGCTTGGCCTCTCCTACTCTCAAACTATCCTGTATCTGCAAATCAAAGAATCAGTATGGAGTATATTCTAACTTTCTAGCACTTCAACATCAATGATACATTCAGGGCCTGGAAGATACGTAATCACTGGGTGGCTCTTCAGACCAGTCAATCCATGTTAAGCTACAGTGGCCATAGTTCCAATAATCACCTATTTACTGTACACCCCTACTTTAATAAGGAAACTGAGATGATGTTTCAGGTCTTCAAGGCTCATTCATATCCTATGGTCAGTTATTCTTGAAATGCCCAAATATTCTTATAACCTAGTGTGTCATATGAATAAACAGCTTTAAGTTCCTTAGAAAGTGCTAGGGATTCTCTTCCCTGTTCAATTATTCGGGACAGGCTGAGTTCTTCTACTGGGGAGCCTGGGCACTGCAATCTATGCATTCTGGGTCTGAAAACTGTCTTGATTTTGGAAACTTAGTAAAGGATCATGACTTTACTGAAGTGGCTACCCTTCACTTCCTGTTCATCCATTCTTGCTTTTTATTAATTATGTGTATTCACCAGACTTCACATATTTTGTTCTCAGACATTCTATATTCTGTGAAATACCTTCTTAACTTTCTATGGGTCTATTTTAGCTTGGATACCACTCTGAGCTTGTCCTGCATTATGGTAATTGTGACCAGCTTTGGGCCATTATAGATTCCAAAGGCACTCCATTGCTTTAATGCACCATCATCCCACTGTTATGAACATGCCAAGCTTTGTGGCAGTTTTTCTTGCATTCATCCCTGGCCAGAACTTCTGAGTGATATTAGTGTCCTTCTCACCAGAACATTCCCAATAAATAGCCTCTGTGAAAGCTGCATCTTCTGAGCCTCCCTTGGAACATCATCTTCTGATGGTGTTTTGGCCTCACACAATATATCCATTCTAGCATGGCGACTTTCCTGAACCTGTTTATCCCTTCTTCCACTGTCTGTCACAGCAATTCAGGTATTTCAACCTTTCTCAGCATGGGAACTGCCCTTCTCTAGGCATCTATGAGACATTCTACCAACAATTTGTCAACATCCCCTGTGGTGCTTGCGAGGATATTAAATTCCATAAATTGAAAAGTTACTGTGAATAAAACGTTGTTTAGCAAGTTTTATGTTGTTCTATCTTGGACTAATCCAGCAACTAATTATGGCAGGTGCTTTAATGTAAAGCTCTCTTCTCTTATTGGGCCCAGCAGGTCATCAATTGGGTTGTACTGTGACTTAACCCTAATTATTAAACTGGTGGCCACTAAATGGTGGAGACAGAGCTCCACAGCATCGTCCAGCACAAGGGCATTTCTATCTTATAACAGGAGGTTTGTTTGACCTCCGTGGGCTTCATAAGTTCACGGTAGAGTCTAAGGAGCTAAAACTCAGATTTCTTCATTTTCTAAGCAAGAATCTCAGTTTTCTGCACCAGGGTTCCACCTTTGCATAACAAAACAGCTTCAGTTGTAGGATGGTTACTTTGAACTTTTGTAATTTTCAGTATAATATCCTGG
Organism: Nycticebus coucang; assembly: GCF_027406575.1. Classification (NCBI taxonomy): domain Eukaryota; kingdom Metazoa; phylum Chordata; class Mammalia; order Primates; family Lorisidae; genus Nycticebus; species Nycticebus coucang. The sequence goes on from NC_069780.1 coordinate 180,704,668, forward strand.
GTTGTCTTCGACTGTTTTTTTGCCCGAAAGGGCAAAATTCAGAAAATTAGGGCTTCACTGTAAGATTAAAAAAAAAAAAAATCCTACTAGCCTTCACACTTTGTTTTGAATTGCTTATCTACCGTCCCCAGCTTTCATTATCAATCTGTAGGATATCAATATAATTGGATAATCATGAGCCGACATTACTTTTGTCTGTTTGTATTGTTCTTTCATACTTTTGAAATGGATGAATCTTTGTACTGTGAGTATATAGTCCCAGAAAAGTGTCCATTTTCCCAAGTCTTCACAAGTAAAATCTTTAGCAGTAGAACTCTCACTCTGCCCCACAGGCCTTCTGGGTCCTGCCTACCTCTTAGGGTGGGGTCCCTATCACCATCAGCTGATCACCAAACCCTGTGTCATCACACCTACTTCCTTGGACAACTATTAATATCTCTGTTAGATTCTCTTGGAATCTGTTTCTGTGCTAGAATTAGGCATATGAGACGTTCATTGAAAATAACACCTGTAAGGAAATAGTAGAGAAGAATGCAGAATTAAGCAGGGATAACTTCCAGGCCGTGACCAACACTGGCCCCCTGAAAAAGGAAAGTGTGGAGAAAGAAGAACTGAACAAGAACCTCAAACTAAAATTCATAATCTGATAATGTTTTTTCCACCATAAAAGGAGATTCAGTGCAAAGGTAACCTGTTACGTGAGTCTTATGTTGGGCAGATATAGCCTGGCCCTCATACTCTGCCATTGTCCATTCTTGCAGGGCTTACATCCAAAATATATAAGAAACTCAATTTAATAAGCCATAAAACAAATTACATGATTAAAAAGCAGGCTGAGGGCCCATATAAACATTTCTCACAACTTTGATATAATTTAAAAATCTGAAAAGTACTATAAAAATTGATATTTGAATTTCTGTTATTTTTCTTTATTTTTTTAACCATAACCAGCTAAACTAATTTAATAAAATTTGTAAAATGATACCTCAACATTTAAACAATCAGTATTAATTGTAAAGGTATAAGTTGGCTAACCACGTTTTTCCCAAGCTTTCAAAGTGATATGCCTGCTGTTCAAACAAACACAAATAAATGATTCGCTGCATAAATGTGATATACGATGTGACTGCAAGTTTTCAAACTGAAAGAATCAGAAAATTAAGAGACAACTATTTCAAATATACTTTGAAAATAAATATAACATTTGTAATTTGTTTTTTAGCCAACATGTTTTGTCTAAATATGGCCAAGGGATTTTGAAATAACTATATTGTTATCTAAAAAAAGTAGTACATTCTAAATATCCACTTGAATATTTATTTTATTTTATTTTTATTTATTTATTTATTTTTTTTGTAGAGACAAAGTCTCACTTTACTGCCCTTGGTAGAGTGCCATGGCGTCACACGGCTCACAGCAACCTCCAACTCCTGGGCTTACGCGATTCTCTTGCCTCAGCCTCCCGAGCAGCTGGGACTACAGGCCTCCGCCACAACGCCCGGCTATTTTTCTGTTGCAGTTTGGCCGGGGCTGGGTTTGAACCCGCCACCCTCAGCATATGGGGCCGGCGCCCTGCTCACTGAGCCACAGGCGCCGCCCTCCACTTGAATTTTTAAGCATTAAGTGTGACATTAATCATGATATTGACTTCAGCTTTTATATCACCTTTCAAGGGACATAATATACTTGGTCAGATCCCCTTCCACAGACCTTTGAATCAGTATTAAATACGAGCATAAGTTCAGCGGAACCATAAAAAGTGGCACGGTCAGTTATTTCTGACTCCAAGGTTCTACTGTCACTCAGACATTCTGAATATTTTTTCTTCTTTTAGATAGGGAAAAAAAAAAAAAAAAAAAAAACTTAAGGTAACCTTGATTTAATCTACTTAACTCAGCAAAAACCAATGAAGAAATCCCCTCATGCCAGCAATTATTCCTCAAATTCCCACTATAAGAAGAAGGATTATAAACTTTAAATGGCCCCCTAGGAGCGTTAAGCGAGGGCACTTTGGAGCGTAGCCGGTTGAACTGATCCAGTTCTATCACCTTCCATTATAAACTTTGTCAGCCTAGTTCTAAAAATACACAGGAATACAGTTTAACCTTTCCAGAGGCTGAATTATAAAAATGTCCACCACTATGCTAGACCCAGTGTATCATTTTTATCCCTTTTACACCGACAGTTTCTATCTGTGCTAATTACCCTCCACAGATCAGACTCCGTGACAGACTTTGCCAAAAGTCTACAACTTGTTGGGAAATCCAGGAGATGTGATTGATTCACATCATTTAATATGTGCAAACAGTTCTATGGGAGATGAATTCTGTTTTATACTTAAACGTTTGAAATGTGCATTCTTTTTTAGTCTCCTCTGTGTTTCTAAATGATTCAGTTGAATTGCAAATATGCTATAAGAAGAAATAAGTAAAATGATTGTCCATTAACAACCCAATCTGGATCTGCTTAACAAGTAACACATTGTAGAGAATAAAGAAGTTTGGGGGAATAACCGTACATGCATATTGACAACATACTTGCATACCTACACCAAAGAGCAGCTAGAAGTGAAAAAGATTGAGCAACTTCCCAAAGATATTTTGATACATTTTGATTGGAATTATATCACTGTTGGAAATTAATTGTCAAAAATGACTGACTTTATTTTGATGGATGTTTTTACTCTGAACTGTTGTTGGATTACATTAATATTGCAAAGAACTAATTTGCATTTTGTATGAATTTGTCTGAGTGAAGTCTGATCATTCGTTTTTCCTTCATTGTGCTGTTTCTATTTACAACAGAGTTTGTAAATAAAGCACGGTTGGACTCTCACTTCAGAAGTTTGAGATTTAATCCATTTTGCTGTTAACATATTCTTGGTGGGTTTTCTATGAAAATTTGTTTCCTTCTTATGTTTTAAGAAATTATTGTCTTTCTGGTTCATACAGATATTTTGATTTTGCAGTAGCATACTACGAGAGAGAAAAAAGTGTTATTGTCTTGACTATAAGATTTAATTTGCATTATAACATAGTATCATCTATAATATAGGTCATTTTTTATATTGGTGGCAATACAATTTTAACTCCCACATTTTTAGCATGTGTTAATTATTGTAATATAATAGTGATTTTACAGAAATTTAATAATAATCAGGAAAGTAAGTCATCTATTTGTTGAAACTCATAGTAGAACTTTCAATGTTCTTCTTCTGCACATTTTTACTACATCTAGTTGAATTATGAATGTTCATTAAACAATTAACTCTGAAACCAGGAGAATACAGAACCCCACTTGTTACTTATTAGGCATTCTAAAATATGAGAGGCTACGCAAGAGAGACAGTGAAAGAAAAACAAAATTTCTCACCGTATGTGTAAATATCTAAAATCCGAAAATGTTCTGATACAGATCGGACCATTGGGAAATTTTGTCATAAGCAATTTGAATATCAAAGGTTAAAATAAAAAAATTATTTCTGCTTTTATTCACTAAATTGTTTCAAAGAGCTAAATTATTTGTATATAACCAGCGTTCATTTTACGTTGTGAATGCAGGTGTATGTTAAATGGTTATTTCACAAAAGTATTGTGAAACTTAAAAAGGGGACTGTACACATGTTCTCTAATTTATGATAAGAAAGGATAATTTAGAAGTTATTGGAATCTAATTACTATAATGAATATCAGAGTGCTATCATCAGGGATAACCCAGACTATTGTTCAATTACAATAAATGATCCTTTTGAGAGTTATAAAGAAACATTCATTCTTCAGAAGTTTGCCTTGTCTTTTAAAACATGAAAACAAGGAAAGGCGAGGTTTTTAAACACAAATCCCACCTTTGATATTGTGTCTTATGCGTTTATATAGTGAATGCATCTTAAGACCAGTTTCTGATTCTTCATACTACAGTGCGTTAACACTCAGAGGGACCACAAATTATGTTCGATTAATACCATAAGGAAGATGGGGAAATGTCTCCAAATGAGCAAACAATGCTGAACAAATATCAGGTTAAAAATTGCTCAAATAAACTTGACAATGATTAATTTATTTGAAATATATACCTATTTATATTTTGAAGAAATAAAAAGAAACTAATATCCCTAGTACTAACTACTCAAAGTATACTTCTTTCTATAGGAAAAGATTCATATTCTTTTTCTAATGCGAAATATGTTATGGTTAATATCCCATATTATTTTTATACCTAGTACCAATTTTCTAAATAAAACTATTCTAAAATATATGTGATGTGTACACATACTTAGGAAGTGTTAAGGTAAAATCCTCTTTAGGTTAAATATCAATAAATGTAGGAAATATATCCTGATACACTGAACAGAAACAAAAAGTCAGAAATAACAATCAAAAGATTATTAAGAAGACTTGTGAGAAATATGAAGCCATAGGGCCAAATGTACAATCCCCACTTTGGTATCTCAGATAACAACTGAAATGACCACTAATACAGACGTGGGCGGGAGAAAAGGAAGCCCACTGCCAGAGTAATGCCCAGAGCCTTAAACTAAGACAGAATACCACAGACTTAGTACATTAGGCATTCTCAATAAAGTATTGAGGGTCAACGATTCAGTTTTTAGTCCTATGAAAGTGGATCAATGCCACGTGGGGTCCACAGAGGAGAATGCGAAGGAATTCACCCTCAGCCCTTGTTGCTCAGACTGAACACAAACCACGGGAGGTAAAGCGATTACCCAGTGCACTTAAACTGGAGGGGACTTAACCTTGCTATACACATGTGCTCTTGGATCTCAAACAGAAATTAATGAAGTAATTAATTATACCCACTCCAAACAAAACATTTGTAGGGCAATGAGGGGCTGGTGTGCATAGATTTCTCTGACAAGTCTTAACTGTCTTGACCCACTGCATGTTTGAAACAAAACAGATGTCAAACCTAACCATATTAGTGACTAAAGAGGAGGAACCACTGAGAAAAAGCAAATGCAAAAATCTACTTTCTAGCTTTGCATTTTTGCTTTGTTTTGTTTTGTGTTTAACTCTGAGAAAATAATTTACTAAGATTGAATTTTCTGAGCCCCTCAAGACCTCACCTAAGGTGACTTGACTTTGAACTGGAAATATATGTTCGTATGGTCAAGCCATCTAACCTAGTGTTATACTGTTTGTGGAGTAATTTATTTCAAACATCCTTCAGTATAAACAATTTTAGGTAAGTGTGTATAAGTGGACTCTAATTTACAACATAACACAGAATGATTTAGGCTTCAGAGCAACTCGATCAGCAGTGCGTGCACTAGACCTGGACAATTAGGCACTTCAAATACCATTGTTGAAATTTCCATCATACTGTTTGTTAATGAGTATGAGAGATGTTAGAGAAAAAATTAAAGAAATAAGCAGTATTTAAAATATGTGATCTGGGCCGGGTGCAGTGGCTCGTGGCTCATGCCTCTAATCCTAGCACTCAGGGAGGCTGAGGCAGGTGGATTGCATCAGCTCAGATGCAATCAAGACCAGCCTGAGCCAGAGTGAGACCCCATCTCTAAAAATAGACAGGCATTGTTGTGGGCACCTGTAGTCCCAGCTATTGGGCTGAGTCAAAGGAATCACTGAAGGCCAAGAGTTTGAGGTTGCTGTGAGCTTGATGCTACAGCACTCTACCACGGGTGACAAGGTGAGACTCGGTCTCAAAAACTAAATAAATAATAAGATTTAGTAGAAAGCCCATGCATGAAAGAGAGAAATCTGTCTATCAAGATTAGAACCTAATACTCTTGACTTTGTACTTCAAATGCAGAGCTCTATTGGGTTTTGTGTTCTCTTTCTGCTCATCCAGCCAGTGTGGCATTAAGATTGTATTAGAGTTGGCTTTTATGTAAGGTACTTGTTGGTAATGGATATCTACTGTTCACCACCTGCCTTCAATTTTTGAAGGCATTAATATTTAATAAAAAGTCCTACTGAATGTTAAGTGAATACGTCATCTCAAGTCAGTTCATAACACAATCTGTTATGCATTTTTCATTGAACAAAAATTCTAAAATAAGAGCTTGAAACATCACTTTCTAAGGTTATTGAAATGGGAAATGTTGGCAGCACTTAAGTAAGTGTATTGCCATTGCTTTTCTTGCAAACCATTTTACCCCTGGTAGCAGATCCAAATGCCATGGCATTGGGTATGAGGAGACAAGCCATGATGAAATCCGCTCATCGTTAGCCACAGTGATTGGTCCAGAAATGAACATAACTGTAAAGCATAGGCTACCAAAAATCTTCCTGGGGTTTGTTCTTTCAGGACCAGGCAGTGAAATGGCCTACTTTTATTTCTTGGACACCTGAGGCTCCATGGACATGAGCCTGGAACCATTGGATTCAATCTTGCCTGAGCAGCTGTCTGAGAAAATGAAGCCAAGAGAGAGAGAGAAACACATACAAGAGAAAAGGAAAGTCTCACCAGTATTCACATTCTATGAATGCTGAAGCCGCCAGCTCTACCCTTCCTACAACTCAATAGCAGGCATACTTATGAATTCCAACATTCCTTCAATTAGGGTGTAGGATTTCTGCTAATCAGAAACTTGACTAAAACAAGCAAGAAGAGGGGCTGTTACTAAGGACAAACCCATACAGGAGGAGGACTGGCTGAGTCCTGGGTGTGGACAGAAGGCCCCTCCCTCACAAGTTGGATGCTGTCATGGTTTCATTGGCACCCCCCCAAATCAGTGTCTTGAGGTCCCAACCGTAAGTACCGCCGAATGTGAGCTTATTTGGAAATGACGCCTTGCCACATGCAAAATTTACCTAAAATGAAGACAGTAGGGTGGAACCTCTTCCATTGGGACGGGTGTCCTTACAAGAATGGGACATTTGGACAGCAGTGCACCTAGAGGGAAACCAATGAGAAAAGATAGGGCAAGAAGAGGACCATCTCCAAGCCGAGCAGAGAAGCCTAGAACAGACCTATCCTCCAGAGACATCAGAAGGAATGATGACAAAATATTTTTGAAGTTTAAACCACCTGGTCTGAGGTACTTGGTTAAGGCAACCCCAGCAAACAAATGCAGTTGGTAATAATCCAGGTTCTGAGGCAATAACTATTCATTAAAATATATTTATGAGAGTGCTGGGTTCCCTGGCTCTTTTCTGTAATCCCAGGACTTTGGGATGCTGAGGCAGGAGGATTACTTGAGACCAGAAGTTTGAGATCAGCCTGGGCAACATAGCAAGACCCCATTTCTAAAGAAACAGATTTTAAAAAAGCCAGGCATGATGACACACACCTGTAGTCCTAACTAGGAGGGAGAATTACTTGAGCCCAGGACTTTGAGGTTACAATGAGCTGTGATTGCATCCCTGCACTGTCATTTGGGCAACAGGATAAGGCCCTGTTACCTCTTAATTGATTTTTAATACCTTTATGGATTCCTGGCATTTGCATATTGTCCCTTCTGAGTTATTTTAGGAAACTTGAAAAAAACAATAGGACATTGAAGGAGGTAATTTATTTCTTCTTATTTTAAGTAAGAAAAGCTGCAGGTTAGGAACCAGTTGAAACAAATGTGGCATGCATAGAAAGAAAAAATGACAACGTAAGACAGACTTCCAAAGTCATTACGGGAGAATATTTCTGTTTGTATTATACTGAGTCGAGGAGGAAAGACAGAATATTTTGTGCAGTTACTAACAAGTCCAGAATATACAAGAACTGGGTTGGTTCTGCTTTGAAGAGGTTGAACAGTAAAGGAAGATTGCTGTTAATACTGATCTTACCACCAAGGGAAATTTGGCTTCAATGGAGGCACTCTGAAAGAAATTATGTCGAGAATGTAGTAAACCCCTTAGGACATCTCTTAGTCCTATCATGTCCTGTGATTAAAGTCTATGGAAAACTATAATAACCCAATTTATGCAGGATTGATAATGGCCCAAAGGTCTCAGAAATAGAAGTTTTTTTGGGAGGGGGTCACTGTACAAGGCAGAGCATTACAAACAGCTCAGGGATTGTGCAAAAGGAATAGAGACGGCATGGTGGATCCTTGTTCTCAATTAAGGCTTTTTTTTTTTTTTCATCTTTTGGCTGGGGCTGGGTTTGAACCTGCCACCTCCAATACATGGGCCAACGCCCTACAGGCACCACCGTAAGGCTTCCTTTTTATATCTTAACATTCACTATAAAAATTAAGGAAGTTCAATTTTAAAAATTCAATAATTAGCTGAAAAACATATAACAAATAAATGGCAGATTCTGGAATATAATGTATGACTAACAATACATTTAAAAAACACATGGTAATAAGTACAAAAAATTAAGGAGAAAAGAAAAGCAGCATTTTGATTAGGTGATAGTGCTATTGCCTTAGAATTAACAGTAGGAACTGGCTAGTTACAAAGTGGATGCAAAAAGGCTTTCAGATGTCCCTAAAACTGCTCTAATTTTCCCTGTGTCTTGTCATTAGAATATCAAACCAGGGACTTCTATGATAGCTTAATTTAAGTGTGAGGACAAACACCAAATTAAAAAAGTCCCCTGCAGAGAGCTGAGCCAAACACCTCAATTTCACACTTTCCTGACGGTATGAAAAAGTTATAGCAAAGGAGTTTTAGTAGAGAATTAGCAAATCACTAGGGATTGAGGTTTCCAAACTTCTAAAAGCCCAAACTGCTGCTTCCTTCTCTCTGGAGTCAAGCGCTAGAGCCTCCAGGGCTGATGATATTTCCATGATTTCAGGGTAAATAAAGTCTTATGGGTTAATGACTCGAAAAATAAGAAATCATTAAGGTCTGTTTTACAAAGTCCACCATATACAATTATCACCAAGGAATGGTTTTCATATATTTAAAGCTACTCTTAGAGAGGAATAAATTGAAGAAAGTTTACAGTCATCAGGAAAATAATGGCCTGGAGTTATGCAAGCACTAGTTTCCATAAAATATTCAGCAGCACCCAACTCAACAATTTAGTAACCAAACTACTTCCCTGACCTGGCAAACTAACAAAATTTGGTCTGTGGGTATGCTGTCAAGGTTTCTCTTGGTCAGTGGGTCTCCACAGATTTTGAGAGACTGTGGGAGGCTACAATTATGGAGACACGTTCCATCCAGTCACCTGAATATAGCTGTTTCCTTACTGGGAAGCAAAGTTTGCTTCTCTGTACCTCAATGCTTTTCCCATGAAATAAAAACTATTACTCACATAGTGCACACTTTATGGGAATCCTGTCTATACAGTTTCTATAAAATAACTATTTCCCCTAATATTATAGTACTAAGAGCAATTACAAAAATATGTAAAAAGTGTTTAAGCACTGAGGTGTGCTTTTAAAAATTTTAAATGAATAATTTCTTTTTTATTTCATAGTATTTGTTAATGTAATCGTATACCCACAAAATGTTTAAACAACTTCTCCAAGACGAGAGTTCACAGTTAATCAGAGATAAAACCAGGATCCCTAACCCCCAGGAGTCTGAGTTCAGAAGCTCTGCTATCAATATTTAACTTCCAATAAAATTTTAATAATATCAACATAATTAAAGTAATTCTGAAAATATTTAACTCAAAAATTAAAGCTAACCATTTTATTCAGGAAACACAAAAGGCTTCACAATGAAGCCATTTTTTGTACTTCATTGAATAATCATGTTCCCCTGTGACAGATTCCAAAGGTGGTACCTGAAATCCTAGATACCACCTAGGAATCAATGATTTAAACACCAAGATAACTTTTTTGTTTGTTTGATAGAGTTTGCAAATATAAAAAGGACATTATTTACCCCTCCCAATTGTATTGACAGACCTGATGGAAGTAAACTAAGGAAGGATCATTTGGTTATAATTAATGAAACTTACTTAGACTGACTTAAATACTAATAGCATTTCATTTTCAAAAACATGAGGACATACATGATGAACAAGATTTTTCAGATTTGAAATGGAAACTAAGCCCAGTGTCCAGGTCATGGAAAACCTTTGTCTCATTTTCAAAAGGAGTCCTCCCATCTCTAAAGTTTTTCTGTCTTTTATTTCCATTTGTCTTTTCCCTGCTTTGTCAAACACTTGGTAGGAGATGCCTGCCTCACTCAAGCTAGGTTCACAGGCTAAAGATATACAAATAAATAGCGAATAGTAGTATATAACCTTCTTTCAGAGACTGAATTCAGTTCTACTAATTTGAAATATTGCTTTGATGATAAATAAGAAGACCTCTAGTTAGCATTTATGCAGGTCATTTAAGAGAAGTGTGAAATCAAATCAATGGAACCCTCATAGAAATGAGACCTTTACATTATAAGGATTTATACTAATCTCTAAGAAAAGTTTCCACTCTTATCTTATCTTTACTTAAAAGCAATTGCTCCATTTCATATTGAGATGTCAGTTGCTCAACTAATTAAATACATTCACATTTGCAATTGTGAACTGTACTGCTCTAAACATTCAAGTGCAAGTGTCTTTATGGTAGAATGCCTTTTTGCAAACTGCTAATAGGTTCTTTTTAATTAAGGTTTCTTGGCTTTGGAAGAGTAAGGGTCAAAGGGTAGCAAACACAAAGGAAATCTACATTTATACTGAAATGAATAGTAAACCACTGCACAATTTTGCTCATTGAGATAACTGTAGTGTTTATAATCCTTCTTTGAAATTGCCAAATCTCGATAAATCATGTTTTTCCAAAAGTCTTATTACAGAAGTAACCCTATGTTTGTTTTGATTCACTGAGCATTTCAAACAACTGTTATTAAAAAAAAAAAAATGAAGACAAAATTAGATATGTTCAAGGTCATATGGAACGGGGGAAAAACGTGAATAGATGTTTCTCAGAAGATACCATACAAATGGCATTAGCTATAAGAAAAGTTGTTCAGTGTGACTAATCATCAGAGAAATGCGGGTGAAAATCACAATGAGATTTCTTCCCCCTCTAGTTAAAATAGCCATTACCAAAAAGACAAAAATAACAGATGCTGGTGAGAAAGCAGAGAAAAGGGCATGTTTACTACACGCTACTGTTAGGAATGTAAATTTAATACAGCCACAATGGAAAACAGCATGAAGATATCTTAAAAAACTAAAAATACGGCTACCATATGATCCAGTAATCTCACCATGAAGTAGTCATCCAGAAGCAACAGAAATCACTATGTCACAGAGAAACTTGCCTCCCCCACGAGTTTATTGCAGCACTAATCACAATAGCAAAGGCAAGGAATCAATCTCAGGGTCCATCAACTACTAGACACAGAGAATGCAGTACATATACACAATGAAGGCGATTTGGTCATAAAAAAGAAGGAACTGTATTTTCAGCAACATGGATAGGAATGAAGGTCATCATTTTAAGTAAAAAAAGCCAGGCACAGAGAGACAAATACCAGATACTCTCACTCACGTGTGGGAGCTATGAAACTAGAGAGTACAATAATAGTGATCAGAAGCTGGGCAGGGTGTGTGGAGGGTTGGAGGGATGAAGAGGGGAGCATTAATTGATACAAACATATAGTTAGATAAAAGGAATAAGTTCTAATGTTTGATAGGAAGTTAACAGTAGCTAACAACAATATCTTAACACTGTATGTTTCAAAACAGCTAGGAGACTTGAAATGGTCTCAACACAGCGGAAGGATAAATATTTGAGGTTATGGACGCCCTAAATACTCCAACTTGATTATTATGAATTCTACACGTGCAACACAATATCACATGTATCCCATAAATATGTTTGTACAAATGTTAGTATCAATAAAAAATTAAAAGAAGGAACAGAAGGAAAATGTTATGGAAGTAGCAATAAAAAAATTTTATTGATAAAAAATTTTACAAAAGTAACAATAAAAAATTTTTATTAAAAAATTGTGTTGATAAAAATGGGACAGAAGGAAAATTTTACAGATCAATAAAACATTAAAAGAAGGGACAGAAGGAAAAAGCAAATCATTATAGTATTTAGGAACAATAATAATTGTAATAGTAACTATGATAAAAACAGAAATAACATATTAGGTGCTGATGTTCAATCAGACCGTTTTTCTAATAAATTTTACTCATGGTTTTTCATTTTATAACTGATTCTAACCTTATAAAAGTGCTATTACCTGGGTGTAATTATTACTTATGTTTTACATATGGAAAAATAGACCTGCTCAAACCCAGTGTGCTTTTCGAATATGGACCTAGATATAAAATTCAGACATTTGTTTCTCAGGGTAACTCTCCTTTTACAACTGTTAAGTCTACTTTAAAAAAAAATTAACATTAGAGAATTGAAGTTAAAAGGGACAGGATCTGCTTTCAGATAATGGCTAAATTACATAGCAAAGGAAATGGGATGATATGATTTTAAATACACTCCATACAGATGGCTTTATAATGGCAAAGAGATATCATAACTGTGCAATGGAGAAGCTGAACATCTTGACCAGATGACTAAAATGAGTATCAACAAAAGGGTAGGTGCACATTACGTGCTTCTGAACGTCTTACCCTGGAATGACATAATGGCTTGTGTGTAATAGCATTGGGGGATAACCTGAATAGAAAAAGGAGAAAGTATTAGCAAATGCAAAATAAGAAGTATTTTATGTAAAAAGATGGAATTATTTTTTAAACAATGTCAAAAATGCTGAGAAAGACTGATGAACATTTTTCAGTTAAAGGAGAGTAATGAAAATTAAGCGCTGAAGAAAATATCTGATTTTAGATTTGATCCTATAATGAAGGACACTAGTTACTATAAAGAAGATTATTGGGCCAAATGGCAAAATTGGAATACGGAGAGCCTATTAGGTAAGAGAATTGCATCAATTTTAAGTTGTCCAAAGTCAATAACAGTTGTGGTTATGTAAGAAAATGTCCCTATTTTTAATGTTCAGTAGACATTACATTGTTGGTATGGAAACGTTTTTACTTTTTGTTTCTCTGAGCACATTAATGATATGATTCTGTTTTCTAATGAATATACTTGTCTGCTTTACAAGTGTTCTGTTTTTCATGGTAGTTAGCAGTGTAACTTTGATAAGGATTTTCTTTATATCTGTCTTTTCTGACTCTGTTGCTTTATGACTCAAAAGTTCAGAAAATTCACAGACAGTATTTATTCCAATATGGTTCATGTAAAACATATTTCTTTACAGTCATTTTTAGAACATTTTATTTATCTTACATTTTATCTTTTAAGCTCTTTTATATGTTTCTTTTTTTTTTTTAATTTTTTTTTTTTTTCAGTTTTTTGGCCAGGGCTGGGTTTGAACCCGCCACCTCTGGCATATGGGGCCGGCGCCCTACCTCTTTGAGCCATAGGTGCCGCCTAAGATTTTTTAAAATCTCTTTGGTACAATTTTTTTTGTCTATTTTCTATTATCTCTTTTCCCAGTCTCCTAGACTATCTTCTGCTATGCCTAACCTACTTTTGAATTCAACTTTAATCTATTATATTTTGACTCAGAGCATTTCCATGTGATTTTGCAATCATTTGGCAAAATTACTTATAATTTTTATCTATTCCCTACATCATTTTCTCTATCTTCTTGAGCATATTAGAGGTGGCCTTTTATTTAGATTCCAGATTCTTTTCTCTCAACTTAACTTATATCCAAAGCAGCAACATCCTGCAACCAGAATTCGCTCTGGCCCAGGCTCTGAGACAATATTGCTCTACATCCCGGTTTTAGGACTAATCTCAGATTTGTTTAAATAGATCTTGTTCTTCTTTTTCCTCTTTCTTAATTGGATTTTCTTATTCTCAGTGTGTTATAATCCATGCTAATTCATTATAACTGGACAGAGAAATCCAAGTTTGTTAGTTTAATACATTGCTTCCACAAAAACATATTTTGACTTTTTTTTTTTTTTTGAGGCAGAGTCTTGCTCTGTCGCACAGGATTGACTGCCATGCATGACTTTAGCCAAGCTCACAGCAATCTCAAGCTCCAGGGGTCAAGCAATCCTCATGCCTCAGTCTCCTGAGCAGCTGAGATTACAGGTGCTAATCACCATGCCCAGAGAATTTTTTTTTTATTTTTCTATTTTTTTTTTTCTATTTTTAGTAGATACAGGGTCTTTTTCAGGCTGGTCTCAAACTCCTGACCCCAAGTATCCTTCCACTTTCTTCTCCCAGAGGGCTAGGATTACAGGTGTGAACTACAGAAGGAGGCCCATATTTTGACCTTACCTTTGCTAATGTCTTTATTGATTGACATTGATTGGTAATTGGCTATACATCATTTCATTGTTTTTAAAAAAATTCAATGCCATTAGTTTGCAGTCCCACCAGCCGTGTAAAAGTATTCCCTCCTGTCCACATCCATGCCGCCATCTGCAGCTTTGAGACATTGTGGTGTGGACTATTCTCACGGGGTTACGTGATATCTCAGGGATGTTTTGATTTGCATTCCATCATTGAACTATGAGATATATTTGTGGTGTCGAGCCTGCAGCATTGTCAGTTTAAGATATAGTTCCTTGTGGCGACAAGAGTGTAAGTCTAAAGTCTACAGAGAAAGGACTTCAAGTCATGACAACTGAGTTCAGGGAGGCCATGCAATATTTCTGCAACCCCGAATCTGTGCCTCTTATGGGACCAATACTTTAGAGGAAGCTTGCACCTCAGAGAAAAGTTACTTTTCCTTATCACCTTGAGTTTATCTCTGATACTCTGTCTTCCAGACAGAAATCATAATGGATTCAAACCTAATGCTTCTTTTTGTTTTAGCTTTTCCAGATGATTCCTTTTTAACATTGTTTTTTAAAAGTTTAATGGAATTAGTTTGTGGTCCCACCAGCACTGTAAATATGTTCCCTCCTCTGCACATCCAGGACAGCATCTGCAGCTCAGAGACTTTGTGGTGTGGACTCATTGTTTTCTATGTAAAATGTCATTTACTTTTGAATTATTCATTTATTTAAGAGCTATTTATTGAGTACCTTTCATTTGATACTATGAACGTTGGGAATAGCATGACCCCAAAAATAAATAAATGAATAAGATCCCTCACCTCCTACTTGCTTTATGTGCTGATTGACCAGGCACCACCCAAAACAAGTGAACATGCAAACATGGAATTTTAGTTCAAATTCTATACATACAATAAAGCAAGTGACAGGTAAAGTAAGACAGAAATGAGTATACAAATTTTTAAAGTAAAAGTGTTGTCTCTGTAAAGGGTTTTGTGAGCTCTCACATGACTAAAGTGAAATATCGAGTCATGCAACGATCCAATGGAAGATCCCAGCAGACAAGCCAGTCACGACAAAGGCTCTGATCTATGAACATGGTCTACATGGTCAAGGAGCCAAAAGGAAAACGTAACCTCAGTATAGTAAGTGGAGGAGAGTTTTGCCAAGTTAAATTAAAGTGCTAGTGACAGGCAGGACACCTTAATGTTCTGAGGACCATGACAAGGAAATTAAAGAGGTTTTAGCAGGACGGGCTTTCCTGTGAACCCCAAATTAAGATGCTCCTTCTGGCGTATTGTTCTTTAGATAGGAAACAGTGCATTAGAAGACAAAGAAATGAAATAATCAGGGTGAGATATCAAAGGCGCTTTAGATGAGGGAGAAAGCAGAAGAGCTGCGTTTCTAAGAACAAAACAGGTCAGCTAGACCTCCTATTTCATTACAGGAGCTACAATAGCTGACATTTTGCAAATAGTAATCGCAATATTTTCTGATGAATCTCAATTTGTAGAGAAAAATCTGAAATTTAGAGGAAAATTGCTGATTCAGCCTAATACTTCAAAGATAAATAGGCACAAATACTTCAGACCACTTACTTGTGCTCAAATTCAAAGACTATTTAACATTTTTTAATTTTAAATTTTTGTGCAGTTTTTTCAGTATGTAATTTCTAGAACTGGGTATCTTTCCCCCCACCCACAAAGCATATAAGAAATTATAGTATTCAAGTATTGTAAGGTTGTCTGTGTTAATAGGAAGTATTTATGTTTCACAGTTTGATGACCTGGGAACTAATACTGTATAATGAGAAAGTGAGAAACAACATATCGATATATAAATGCTTTTCAATTACATCACTTTCCCCCTTTCCTATTGAATTAACTAAACAAGTGACATATAGTTTAATGCATGCCCGTTTTCCCCTTGATTTTTTTGGCGATAGTGATTTTGGAAGACATTGGACAGAGGAGGTTTTAAGAATATTAAACTAATGTTCCTCAAATGGCATATTATTCAAAAAATAAAGGGAAATCTTAATGTAAAAGATTTCAAGTATGTTGCCAAAGGACAGATGAGACCAGATCTGCATAGAATTAATGGGCTGCTTAAGGCTAGAATCATTTTAATCTCTTTCTCAAGTTCTTAATCCTCTAAATTTAAAACACTGTATCTTTCAAAAGTAATAATGTCCACTTTATATTCTAGATATTACAAGGTATTCACATTTCATTATCATTTTTACAAAACAAGTTTGAGAAGGCTTTGAGATAAAAAGTAACAAAATGTTTTGAGATATCCCTGAGTTCTTTGAAAATTCCCTTCTATTTATTCTAAGAACAGGCATCACTACTCTTCCAGACAGGTATTCAAAGAACAGCAGATTCTGAGTAAATTGTGACATTGCCAGTTTGTCAGTAGAGATAATATAAATTGTTCTTAAAATCAGTTTGCATCATATGATCTATGAAGCCCTCAAAGTACCTGATTTTATCATTAAATTTTTAGGTTAATAAAATGCTTGTATGAATGAAATAAATGGTACTGTTTTGTGGAACATAGTGTTTCTTGTCAAGAAATAATGAACAGGATTCAAAGGTAACATTTTTCTTACACATAAAGCAGAACAGAATGGAAAAAATACATAAGGATATGAGGACATATACATTGACGATTAAAAGACTAGTTATTTAGGGCGGCACCTGTGGCTCAGTCAGTAGGGTGCCGGCCCCATATGCCGAGGGTGGCGGGTTCAAACCCAGCCCCGGCCAAACTGCAACAAAAAAATAGCCGGGCGTTGTGGCGGGCGCCTGTAGTCCCAGCTGCTGGGGAGGCTGAGGCAAGAGAATCGCGTAAGCCCAAGAGTTAAGAGGTTGCTGTGAGCCGTGTGACGCCACGGCACTCTACCCGAGGGCAATACAGTGAGACTCTGTCTCTACAAAAAAAAAAAAAAAAAAAAAAAAAGACTAGTTATTTAGGCAAACTAAAAAATAATGTAAGATAGTACATAATTATAAATTAATCATTTCAATTTTAATAACAAATCAAAATAAACTTGCAGGATTGAGAACTGAAGAGTAAGGGATTGTTTCATTATTTTAGCAGATGTCTAAAATGCAAGAATTCTTGGAATAAAAAGTAATCTTTGACATATGTATTTGTATCATTTATTTGTATGTAAATGTGTAAAAGTTCCAAAATTATGGTCTTTCATTGTTATTTTCTCTAGAATGCATTGTGTAATACACCCTTTATTTTTACAAATTATTACTATTAATTATTCCAATTACTTCAATGAATTATTTATCTTGTTTAGATATAAACATATACATATAATCTGTTTTATATTTTTATATATTATGTTTAAATAATTCAATATTTCCTACTGGCACTTTTTATTCAGCTTCAATAAGCCTGACTCACCTAACCATTCCTCAGCCAATTTAAATCAGTTAGTCACTTCTGTCTTCCCCGAAGTCTCCGTTTCTTTTCTGCATTTGAACAAGAGTTCTTCTAAATGAAATTCTAGAGTCAGAAATCTAAGAATAAACCAAAAGAAGTACCTTTGAAATATTCTGGGCACAGTACATGTTCTACTCGTAAGTACCTTCAGCGTATATTGCCCAACTTTCTTGCTAATTTATGGAGACATTTACATTGTTTCCATTCATTCCGATTCAGTAAATTTTTGAAAAGTCACGAGTATATTTGCAAATTGCATCCATGTTACCATCATAAAATAATGTATATATATATTGTGTGTATATACATCCATATACATATTCACATAACTTTCTCCCCACTAGGTTGTTATTAAAAATCCTCACCACTGGGGCGGCGCCTGTGGCTCAGTGAGTAGGGCGCCGGCTCCATATGCCGAGGGTGGCGGGTTCAAACCCAGCCCCGGCCAAACTGCAACCAAAAAATAGCCGGGCGTTGTGGCGGGCACCTGTAGTCCCAGCTGCTCGGGAGGCTGAGGCAGGAGAATCACGTAAGCCCAAGGGTTAGAGGTTGCTGTGAGCCGTGTGACGCCACGGCACTTTACCCGAGGGCGGTACAGTGAGACTCTGTCTCTACAAAAAAAAAAAAAAAAATCCTCACCACTGACAGGTTTTTCTTTTTAATAGTGTCCTCAAAATCAAAGACAAGTTGGCAAAATAACAAAAGATAGAACTCTTAGCTATATGAAATTGTAAAATATTTCAAAATGGTACACACAAAGTTAGATTTAAAAGGAATTATAAAATATACTTGATAAGAAAAAGAAAAATAATATATTTCTGTATAATTCAAATAATTAGACTATTTCAAGAAATAAAATGCTATGTGTTTTCAATGATTTTTGAACAACTTATATCTTAGTCAACCTGAGACCTTTTGAAGCTTACAGAGTACAAATTTCCTAATAATCTATATCAAAATTATTTTCGTCAAAATGCATGAGTATTGCTCTTGGGGAATTAATGATGGAGCATATAAACTATGTTTTATGTTTACTAAATAAAGCAATATTAAATAGACTCAGTCTTTTTCCTACATTGTTCCTTCTGATATAAAGGTTTTATACTCTTCTCTACATATATTAGAATAAAAAATCTCATCAAAGAACTAAAAATCTCATCAAAGAACTATAAACTCGATAGTGCTAACTTCCAAGGAATGCAATATACTTAATACATACACATAAAATATACATTTCCTACTTAGCTCAAGAACTTTAATACATAGTCTGCATTATTGTAGTTCATTAGATAATTGCCTTTGCTTTGCTTTGGCATTATGTATTAACACTTAAGAAGGATTTTTAAAAAAAGAAATAGCTTATCAAATGCAGTGGTTTGTTGGTAATAGAGGCACTAATTTTTTTTTTTTTTTTTGGTGGCTGCTAATCTAAAATAATGTTTATTTTAAAGGCTTATGTGAGATATTTCTGCAGATATCAGTGACAGAAAAAACAATTTTGGTTTCATTTATTGCTACTTTAAGGAAATAAAGGCTTTTTTTCTTTTCAGTTTTTACTTGGAAACAAGTCCAAATGTTACCCTTGTTAGTACTTAATAATATGCATATTTTACTCTGACTTTATTCTTCATCTAATTTTTCTAGCCTTTGACAGTGACTCACCAGTTATTGTAGAGCAAAAGTCAAGGGCTCCATCATGGTCCAAAGTAATCCCTGATGCCCCCCAGCCCTCAAAGCTACAGATATCAGGTAACTGGTGAACTTTACACCTGTGAGGAGCCTGCCCATGACTCTTGGTGATCCATGCAGAAGAGAGGGGACCCAGACAGGGAATCTGTGGCACCTTCTTCTGTGCTCCTCGATGGCTCTCAGAGGCACTAGAAGTCCCCTCTAGATATATTCTTGTGGAACTGAAGGTGGCAGAAATGAAGGAGGAATAGAAGTGAAAGGAAATAGAAGAAAAAGTCTTGGAAATCAATTTGGTGATATATTAAGCTTTCTAAAAGGCAAATGAAGCTACTACATTCTTTTTTGCTGCAAAAATTATACCAATAAGAAAGCAAAGAGAAAGACTGAACAAACACATACAATTACAAGAGGTTTCAGTGACAAAAAGAGACTCCTTGAAGTAGGATTCAAAAGAGAAAAAAGAAAAAATACCTTTTAAGAAATTGCCTGAAGAGCATCTTTTAATTAAGCTGACTTCTGACCATAGAAATATTCTTTACGAAAAATCTTTTCATCAGGTTTTGGCTGAGAAAATAGCAAGCATGCCTGATTCATGGATTTTTATGAAACACGTGCACCAAGAAGAAGTTGAATTTTCTTAAAAGTGTGCATATTAGTTTAAGAGAAGTCTAGGGTAATCACTATTTAATTTTTTTCCTCTCTTTTTCTTTTTAAGAGCAAGACAGTGCCATTTCCAGTGTGCTGTGCTGATTTCTTACAGTATCTGCAAGCATCCTGAGATAAATAGGTGGGTTTTAAACTGTTTTTAGAGGCATATTTCTGTTTTTGTAAAGACTTCATTTTAAAACCAGGACAGTTGCTTCAATTCCCCTGAGAACTTTGGTACAGCCTCAGAGATATCTTGCACGGACCTATGGACTCAATTATATTATCTTTAATTGGTTCCACTATATTAGGGAGTAGGTTTCCAACTAAGATGAGAATAAAAATTTTCTCTGTTCTGAATTTAAGCTTTTTGCCTTTGAAATATTTTTTAAAACTTTTTAATTTTTTTAAATTTTATTATTAAATCATAGCTGTGTACATTAATGTGATCATGGGGCACCATACACTGCTTTCATAGACCATTTGACATATTTTCATCACACTGGTTAACATAGCCTTCCTAGCATTTTCTTAGTTATTGTGTTAAGACATTTATATTCTACATTTACTAAGTTTCACATGTACCCTTATAAGATGCACCGCAGGTGTAATCCCACCAATCACCCTTCCTCTCCGCATCCTCCCCTCTCCCTCCCCACCTTCCCCATATTCTTAGGTTATAACTGGGTTATAGCTTTCATATGAAAGCTATAAATTAGTTTCATGGTAGGGCTGAGTACTTTGGGTACTTTTTCTTCCATTCTTGAGATACTTTACTAAGAAGAATATGTTCCAGCTCCATCCATGTAAACATGAAAGAGGTAAAGTCTCCATCTTTCTTTAAAGCTGCATAATATTCCATGGTGTACATATACCACAATTTATTAATCCATTCATGGATCGATGGGAACTTGGGCTTCTTCCATGACTTAGAAATTATGAATAGGGCTGCAATAAAGATTCTGGTACAAATATCTTTGTTATGTTGTGATTTTGGTCTTCTGGGTATATACCTAGAAGAGGAATTTTAGAATTGAATGGCAGATCTATTTTTAGATCTCTAAGTGTTCTCCAAACATCTTTCCAAAAGGAATGCATTAATTTGCATTCCCACTAGCAGTGTAGAAGTGTTTCCTTTTCTCCACATCCATGCCAACATCTCTGGTCTTGGGATTTTGTGTTATGGGCTAATCTTACTGGAGTTAGATGATACAACATCCTTAATCATCAGAGAAATTTAAAACTTTTTTAATGAAAATGTAACGTCATTTAGTTGAGAAGACTAAACAAACAAAACAACCACAAAAATTGCTAACATTCCCTCAATGTAAACCAAAATTTTAAATCAAAGGTACACCTGAACAAATAACTCAAAACTAACACAAATAAACATACGTGGCCCAAAACAAAGAAACACATTATGGCTTTAACCAAGTTCTCCAAAAGGAGACCAAACCAAATTTACAACCCCTTCAAGATGCAGACCCCTGCCAAGGATAGCTTAAAAAAGAAAAGTTTGGGTACCAGTAAATGGGATATAACCCATGTTTCTATCTGGACATGTTCTCTGGGGTCTCTGCTCCTTAGCTGACCTGTACACAAAACTCAAATTTCCCACACATCACATAAAAGACAGATTAAAAGGGACAAAATCTGTCCATGGAAGGGAAAAGGATAATAAATGAGTACCCCATTCACATAAACATAAATTTAAAACAAGTTGTTTGCATCTTAAAAAATGTTTCTTTCTTCTTCTGAGTTGGAAGCATTTACCTTTTTAAGGAACTGATTTTCTGACAAGAAATTGAACCTGGGCTTTCATGTTGACAGCACCAAATCCTAACCACTAGACTCCCAGATAGAGTGGCTTTTTTGTAAATCTTGTAGGGAATTCAAAGGTATTTGAGCATTTAAAGTATTTTAACTTTTTTTTAGGTCAAACTTCTGTTCTTTAATTTTGTCAAGAGTATTTCTAAGGATGGCAATGGCACTATTGTATGTCTTTCTTTTAAGTTGATCTTCCCATAACTATAAAGGAGGCAACTATTTGGAATAATGGATATCTAAAATACTTTTCAAATATAGAAATCTTTCTTCAGATACAGGAGTCCATGTTTTGGCCACTGATAGTTAGAATTCCCAGTGGTGTACTTGTTCCAATGGAGACTAAATCCCAGGAGATAAACTCCCAGGATTAAAACAGATTTGACCATATAAGCAAGAGATGTTCCTGACAAGGGTGTAGAAGCAGCAGCCCCAATCATGCCCACCAAACCAAAAAATTAAATACGGAATAGGTTAAGATAGCAGAAGGCTCTATTGCCATAGACAATTAAGGATGGTGTCTGTGCTTCTGGTAGTACATGAATTTGTGGAAGATCACCAGCCATCAGGCAGGTACTCTTAAGATTAATTTAAGACAAACCAGGCAACACGGGCTGAAATGACAAAATCACTTCATGTATGGGACTTCTTATTAAAACAAACTTCCTGTATATCTGCAGGGCATAACATTAATCATTACTGAGGAAAAAATAGATTTTAAAGAGTCATCCAGAATCATCTCATTACATTTTCTACTCACGCAACAAAATTTCACATATATCACACAACTATATACAAATATAATATTTTAAAATATTTTTTAAATATCTTTCTGATTAGAATATGTACAATAGAATTTACACAAGGCATGGAACTCCTTTCTTGTACAATTTTCCAAAATATTGAACATTTTAAGGTTAATAAAAATGTAGAAAGTCTGAAAAAATAAGCTATTTTTTGGTCTGTGCACATAAATTTATATATAGATTTTGCCCTTTAAGATAAACCCTGCTGGTTGTTTGAAATCGTCTACATGTGAATTCTCAGTCTACTTGGCTTATTTTATTTGAAAGTTAAGATCTGGTTAAATGTAGGCATGAAGTAAAATGTACTAAAACACTTAACACAGTGTGGTTCATCCTCTTACCCCATCCCACCCAACATAGCCCCTCTTACAATGCTAGCTTTGTTTACTTCATAGATCAATCACTTTCAAATATGTAAATTAAGTATTTCTTATATTTATTTCTATTGTTTTCTTCTGCCACTAATATCTAAATTTAATGAAGGCAGCCATGGTTTGCCAATTTCTTTCATTAGTATATCTAGAGTGTTTGGCACATACATTGTGCTTAGTAAAGGTTAACATAGTAATAGTAAAGGTTAACATAAAAAATAACTTGGGCTAAATGAATGTTACTTGAATTTGATTTCAATCCAAATTGTCCTTGATCTTCAGACCATTATCTATCTGTATACAGTGCTCTTACATTTACCTATTTACTTCTACTAGATGGGACTTCAGTAGACACTTTTTATTTAATAGAGGACTTACAAGCCATATGCAAACCAAGGTCTCTAAAATAAATTTATATTATCTCTAAACAATGCCACAAAGGTATCAACTTGACAACACAACACACTCCATTTTTTAAACAGCTGTGGTAGAAATGTCAATCTTAAGAGTGTGCCCAGCCCTAAATCATAACTTTCTCTTATGGGAATAAATTCTCACATCAGCTTTCAGGGATGAAAGAAGGCAGCAGCCAGGTCAAGTGATAGAGGTGAGACTATTGTGGCCCTGGATTCAGAGCTGTTAGATCTAGAATACTTCTGAGGAATCAGCTCCCTGGAATAATAAGCAAATGCTGACTGCCTGCTTTTGGAAATATTAGATGAAAGTGAGTGTTTCCATACTGGAAAAGAGCATCAAAAGAGACTAGAAGCAAGAGAGCTCTAAGTGGTTTTCTTCACCAATTCACATCTATTATAAAAAACTAATTTTGTACTAGATGTTCACGTGAGCTTTAACTAATATACAGCAAAGACTGTACCTACCATGTAATTCAGTTATTACAGCTATTGCCCAAGTTTATCCTTGTTTTTTAGCAGGTGCATACTACTTTGAGTAAAAAGCAGTTAATATAGAGTATGAAGACAATTATCTACAAGAGATAACATTCATCTAGATTTAGTGTTAAATCAGGACTCCCATAACCTGGCTTTCTGTAATTATGTCTCTGAATATAAAATAAAGGCTTACCTTTGTTTCCATTTTGTTGTTGTTTAAATAGATTTTGGGGGTACAAATGGTTTTCTGTACATGCATGAATAGTACAATAGTAAAATCTGGGCCTATAGTCTATTTGTCACCCCAATATTGTACATTGTACCCAATAGATAATATTTCAGCCCTTACCCCTTCCCATATTATCCCCATGAGTCTTCAATGTTCATTATACCATTGTGTATGACCCTGCATACTCACAGCTCAGCTCTCATTTGTGAAAGCTATAGTAGTTATTCCATTCCTGAGATATTTCAATTAAGATAATAGCGTCTAGTTCCATCCAGGATGTTCCAAAAGATGTTATTTCATCCTATTTCTACTGGCTGAAGAGTATTGCTTGGTATATATTTACCACAGTTTTGTTATCCACTCATTAGTCGATGGGCACCTACAATGATTTCTCATCTTTGCAATTGTAAATTGTGTTGCAGCTAACATGCATGCAGGTGCATTTTTTAATATAATTTCTTCTCCTTAGGGTAAATACCCAGCAGTTAAATTTTTGGAATGAATGGCAGGTCTACTTTCAATTCTTTGACATATCTCCATACTGTTTTGCGTAGAGATTGTACTAGTGTACATTCCTACTAACAGGGCATCTAAATGAACATCCATTGTGTTTTGGCTTTTCAGTAATGGCCAGTTTGATCAGGTAAGGTGGTATCTCATTGTGGTTTTAATTTACATTTCCCTGATTATTAGTGATGCTGAGCATTTTTTCATGTTTGTTAACCATTTGTAATTCTTCCTTCAAAAAATGTCTGTTCATGTCTTACCCACTTTTTAATGGGGTTGCTTATTCTTTTCTTGACAAGTTGTTTAAGTTCCTTGCAGATTCTATATATTGTTCTTTTGCTGGATGTATAGCATGTAAATGCTTTCTCACATTCTGTAGGGTGTCTACTGTTGATTATTTATTTGGCTGTACAGCAGTTTCTTTACTTAAGCCTCATTTATTTGTTTTGGTTTCTGTTGTATTTGATGTTGGGTTTTCAGTTACAAATTATTTTCATAGGCCAATGGTGAAAATAGTTTTCCCTATGTTTCCTTCTAGAATTTTTATGATTTTAGACCTTGTATAGGTCTTATATTTAAGCTTTTAATACACCTTGAGTTAAATACTATATACAGCAAGGTGCGAGTACATAGCTTCATTCTTCTGTATGTGGCTATCCAATTTTCCCAGCATCATTTATTAAATAGAGTATACTTTCCCCAATGTATATTTCTATCAATTTTGTCAAAGATCAGGTGGCTGTAGGTAGATGGTTTTATTTCTAGGTTCTCTAGTTTCTTGTATTGATCCACATTACTTTTACACCAGTACCATACTGATTTGGTTAGCATAGCTTTTTAATATAATTTGAAGTCAAGAAATGTGATGCCTCCAGAATTTTTTTTTTGCTTAGGATCACTTTAGCTATTTGGTATCTTTTTTCATTCCATATTAAATTTAGGATTTTTTTTTAATTCTGTGAAAAATGACATTGATATTTTTATGGGAACTGCACTGAATCTCTAAATCAATTTGAGCAATAGGAACATTTTAACAATATTAATTCTTCTAATCCATGAAAATGATATAGTTTTTCATTTGTCTGTGTCTTTTACCATTATTTTAATAAGTGTTATAGTTATTCTTCGAGGGATCTTTTGTCTAGTTGGTTAAGTATATTATTCGATATTTTATTTGTTTATTTGTTTTATTTATTTATTTATTTATTTTGTAGCTATTGTAAATGGAATTAAGTACTTGATTTGATTCTTAACTTGGTCATTGCTATATAAAATATAGTATATGAATATGCTACTGACTTATGAACACTGATGTTGCAATCTGAGCCTTCACTGAATTTATTATCAATTCTAGGAGTCTTTTGAAGGAGTCTTCAGGGTTCTGTAGACATGAGATCACACCCTCAGCAAACAGGGATAGTTTTAATTCCTCTTTTCTAATTTGAATGCCCTTTATGTCTTTCTCTTGCCTGATTGCTCCATTGGTCTCTTCTAGATTTCTATTTATTCCTAATTCAAACTTGGTAGGTTATATGTTAAACATTTCTCTTAGATTTTTGAGTTTGTAACATAGAGCTATTTATAGTAGTCTTGAATGATCTTTTGTATTTCTGTGGTATTAGATATAATGTCTCCTTTTTTTACTACTGATTGAGCTTATGTGAATTATTTCTCTTTTTTTGGTTAATCTATCTAGTGATCTGTCCATTTGGTATATCTTTTCAAAGAACCAGTTTTCATTTGGTGAAGTCTTTTTAATTTTCTTTTTTGGTTTGTTTTATTTAGCTCTGCTCTGATCTTTATTATTTGTTATTTTCTTCTGGTTTGGGTTTGTTCTTTTCCTAATTCCTGGAGGTATGACATTATATTCTTAATGTGTGATCTTTCTTTGTTTATGAAGTAGGCACTTAGGACTATAAATTTCCCTCTTAGTTATATGTACACCATAGAATACTATTCAGCCATTTAAAAAATGGGGACTTTGTATTAACCTGGTTGGAAGTGGAACATATTATTCTTAGTAAAGCACCACAAGAATGGAGAAGCATGAATCCTATGTACTCAATTTTGATATGAGGACAATTAATGATGTGGTGGGGTTGGGGGAAAGGAAGAGCAGAGAGACGGAAGGAGGGAGGGGGTAGGGTCTTGGAGTATGACATACTTTTTGGGGGGGGGGCAACACACAATTGTAAGAGGGAATTTACCTAACAAATGCAATCAGTGTAACCTGGTATCTTCTACCCTCAATGAATCCCCAACAATAAAAAAAAAAATAAGTAAGTAAATAAATAAATTTCCCTCTTAGTAAGTCCTTTTCTATATCCAAGATTTTTTTTTTGTAACTTTTTCTATTTTAAGTTTAATTAGTGGAGTCTATTCTCTTGCTTTGTCAATAGTTTATATTTTGATGCTGGCATCTGATGTGTAAAATGAATAAGATATGCCTTCCAGGTCTTTTTTTTTTTTTTTTTAACTGATGAATAAAAGTTGAAATGGAGGATGTAGTGAACCTGAAGCATGTCCATAGGTACCTGCCACAAAATGACTCTGCCAGGTTCTTAACTGTGTTTCTACTTTAGTTATTTCCTATAATTTCCACATTATGATTACTAGAAAAACAATAATTCTACAATAAGGTTAAACAGCTCATTGAGGGGTCATTCATTTTAAGTGTTTGAGAAGAATGAAATCACACTGAAAACCAAAAACTTATGGTCATTTCATTCTGTTCTTTTCTAGTCTGTACTATTTCTTCCCCTTCTATTTTTGGTTTTATTGATTATGGTATTTAGTTTTCCTCTATCACATTATTTTCATTTTTTAAGGAAATCATTATATTCAACTTTACATTTTCAGAAAATGCTATTGAAAGTTACAAATTGTGTTTTGATAAACTGTAGATAGTTGGATCATAGTCAAAATAGAGTTCGTACATTTGAGTTATCCTTTCACTGTGTGATGCTGTCCTTGTCCTCAAATTTTGCTGCAAAACATACAAAACAGTAAGTTTAGGTGACTGGGATATTGATACTGGGGCTTTATTCCCAGAAAAAAAATTATAATGCTTTCTCATGGATCACTGAGAGAAATTTCTGAACAATAATTGCATTTTTCGTCTCTTTTGTTTTGTTTTATCTTAGTTTGCTAAAGCTCTAGCTTATAAATCACTGAGTCTGGAGACAAGTTTATTTAAAGTTACAACATTTCTTTTCAGCATTTTCCCCTCTTGCCCATAAATTTAAATATAATTGATTTACTCTTGCAGTTCATTTTGTTTTAAGAGAGAAAAACCTGCAGATCAGTTCTGTTGATATGTTGTCTGTTACCATTATATCATGTTCCTTAAGCAGTCAGCCAATTCCTTATTTGTTTTTGTTCTTTTGCTTTCAACAAGTAACACAAATTAACTCAGATCAAAAAGTACATTAAAAATAGCACTTATCATAAGATTTTGATTCTAGCTCAGTCAAATAAAAGGTAAATAATATTTTTGTGTTTGTGCTCAAATCTAAAACAAAATTATTTTAATGGTCGATAATATTTAATAATACAGGAAAAACATGATTAAACAGAGGGCATTATTATATACAGTAAAATTTTATACATGAAATCATCTTTTTACATGTAATAATAAAGAATGTTAATTTTGCTGTGTCAGATACAAAAACAAATATCTTAAAAAATTCCGATTTTTATTACTGAATTTTGTTCATTAATGAACACAATCAAATAAATTGTTTCTAGATATTTATATCACTTTAATTTTAGGGATGCTATCATAGTCATTGTTTATGACCCAGTCTTGATTTGATTGATGGATTTCCTGGAGATCAACTCATAAAAGTTGACCATATCAATCACAAGTACGTAAAGTTTAAAACATGTTACTAAAC
This sequence comes from Nycticebus coucang, assembly GCF_027406575.1. NCBI lineage: Eukaryota > Metazoa > Chordata > Mammalia > Primates > Lorisidae > Nycticebus > Nycticebus coucang. The sequence continues at coordinate 180,733,150 of NC_069780.1, forward strand.
TACCATCCAAACATGCCATACCAATTTATACTGTAAAACACTATCCATTTTTTCAAATTTTATTTTTTCACTATTGTTGTTTTTATCGGGAAAAAAGAGATTCAATTTTCCAAATGTTAAACAAGGCTTGACATTTCTATTTAATACAATGTTTGACCATCTATTGAGTGAAAAATTATATTGCAGTATTCTTTTTTTAGTTATATTTGAATGCTATTAAGAATAATTATGTTTTTGTATATATTTTTTATTGTGCTTTTTACTGTGTTGAGCCAAAATATTTTGAGAACCCATTTATGCCTGGTCTCTCTGATTATCAGAGACAAATGGGAGAATGATTGAGTCACAATCTCTTGAAATAGAAAAAAAGAGGTGAAACATACATTCCTATCCAAAGCAAAATGCAGTTAAAGGAGCATTTCAACAACTTTTTTATATTCCAATAATATTATTAAAGCACAAAATTGGTTAAATAGGTAAAGATAAATAAAATTCAACTTTAGGGAAAAACTTAAAATACCTTTAAAAATCCAAATGTTTCTGCCAGCTTCTGAACTGTTCTAAAATCTTCTAAGTTATTAGGATGTTTTATGCTTTCTCAAAGGAGCAGACGATACCAATTTCACAAATTACTAAGCAACTTCTTTCCTTTTATGCATCATTTTTTCACTGACCATTTTTTCAAACATCTCTATACCATCAGGATAATCTCAGTGATCAGGTAGGATTTTGTCAACACAAGATGGACCAAGAAGTTTTATTACTTTTGACTACAAAACAATTAGCAACCTCATTTCACTACCATATTTAGAAATATGGCTTTATATTATTTTAACTCAATTGCTTTTTGCCCTCAAATTTTAAAAAAAGATTAACATAGGAGAATTTTTTATTTAAAAAGTAATGTCATGTGGCCTCATCTGCGGCTCAGGAAACAAGCAGGACCCATTCAAGATCTGCTGTCAATGCAGTGCTGGCCTTTCTTCTAATAGCCCAAAATATGAGAAAGCAAAGGTTGATGCCTCTGCTGGCCAGCTGTCACCTTGTCCCTGACCCAGGCAGTAAGTACTGTGATTTTGGTCAGCTTTATGCTTTCGGCAAAACTAAAAGGCTGTTATTCAAAAGAGTCCTGGGCCGCGTTAACCTGCTGGATCTGGCTGGGTGAGAGTCAGCTCTCCAATCTCTATAAAATATATATTATTTTTATTGTTCTGCCTGAGAGCTTGCAACATTTCTCTTTGTCCTCGGCATTTTGTAACTATAGGAGGATATGACTACATCTGTCCTTTCCTAACAAGCTGCCTGGAACTCTGTGAGCCTTTTCAATTTTCTGATTCTTATTTAGTGCAAGGAAATTTTCTGCTATCATGAGTTTTCTTTTTATCTCATGTCTTCCGTTCCCCTCTTCTTTGTCTTTTCTGAGCTCTTATTATTCACATAAGAGATTTCTGTGATCTGGGAATGTCCCTGACACATGTCTGGGGGTTGAATTTCTGTGAGTGGTTCCCATGGGACTATGTGAGCAGGGGCTAAACCTAATGAGGTCTCTGGATCCTCGTCTTTTCTTCCACTGAGTTCCAAGTCTGTGTGTTTCTGTTATGAATTCTGAGATTTTTCATTTGTTTGCCCAGGTTACCAATTCAGGTGTTAGCAGTAACCATCCACCCTTTTCTTTTCTCAATCTACTAGAATGTTTAAATATTTATATTTTAATTCCATGAAAATTTTTCTGTGTCCTGAAAGATTTGTATGAGGTGTTATCTTGTTATTGTTCTTATTTGTACTGAAGTTGCTATCTATTCCCACATGTTAGTATTTTTCTAAGAGCAGTTTGTTTCTGCACACTGGGTGTAAGATACGCTAGAGTGAGCTCATTGACCTAAGCTGTTCGTTCAAGCTCAGATCTAGTTATTGGTGTTTCCTGAGTGTAGTCATTCCATAGGAAATTGGGCAGGAGTCTTTTAGTCCTAAGATCATGCAGTGTTTTGGCCAGCAAGTTAGCAGAAGTGGCACCAGAAGAAAATACTGGTGCAGCTCCATTGACTCAGTGGATCTGGTATCTATGGGAATAGAAACTTCCTCTGTGTCCCCTACTTTCCTGAGCTGGTCCTCCATGAATGTATTTATACATGTTGAATGTCCTTCTGGATCATTGTGTTTTAATTATGTTCTGTTCACCCTATTGGTGAGGAAAGGGTTCTTTGTTAACTTTAGCAGATGGATGAACACACTGCTCCTGACACTGGAGAGATGTGATCCACAGCATTGTATCAGTTACATACACAGACGGGCCAGGGAAGGAGGACATCTCCACATGAAGACCCATGTGGGGTAGAACTCAGACACAAGGTGAACAACTAGAGACTGTGGGAGGACAACGCTGTAGTAAGAAGAGGCTGTGGTGCCACTTGGTTCCCACAGAAGAATGGGATTGGCTTGTTTGAACAAACCCCCAGTCTGTCAGGGAACTGACGCCCACTGCCCAGAAAGAAGCGAGTACTTTGTCTAGTCTTCTTGAAAATCAGGGCTATTTGGATAGAGGACTTTGTGTGGGAGCAGAACAGAGTAAGAAGCTTGCAGTTAAATTATTCAAGGATCTTCTGATTTAATCTGATGTCAAGGCAATACTTTTAAGTGTTTTATCAGCCAGTGACGTGTGAATCTTCATCTCAGCCTTCTTGACCACTTGTTACCTATGATCATGTTTCCTGAGAAGCAAAGTTATGAACACTTTTTTTTTATTATTTTGGACAAAGTCTTATGTCCAGCACTTACTATCCAGACCCTGTTTCCTCATGAAAAGAAGCAGCTATAAGCCTGGAGAGGTGACCGGCACATTTCAAGCATCTCTAATCCTAAAGGCCAAAATTTGAAATATCTCAAAGTCTGAAAAATTTTGAGCACTGACATGATGCCACAAGTAGGAAATTCTGCCTCTAACGTCATGCGTTCCAGTTGAAACTTTATTTCTTACCAAAAAATATTAAAAATATTGTATAAAATTACCTTTAGGTCTTGTGTATAAGAAATATATTAAACATAAATGAATGTCATGTTTATACTTTGGCCCCACACCAAGATGTCTTACTATACATACATGTACATATATAGATGGATATATACACACACATACCCACACACATATAAATACACAAATATTCCAAAATTTAAAAAAATCCAAACCCCAAAACACTCTGGTTCCTGGAATTTGGAATAAGCAAAACTCAACTTGTAAAATTATGAGGGCATGGCAAGAGATTACTATCAAATCACATTTATTAAGTCTCCCTAGGGGTAGATCAAATCTTCATTCTAGGAAGAACATAAGATTACAGAGATTAAGATTACATTTACTACCATTTAGTGTTACCATTTAGTACCACAAATATCTTATACCACATAAATGTCAAGTATGATTTTTCTTAGTAGTAAGTACTAGTAAGTACTATCTTGATGAAATATATAAAGATAACATCAATATAAGCTGTGATTAGAGGTTTTAGATAATCATTCTATTTAGCAATATAAAAAGAAATCACTTAAAACATATTTTAATAAATATACTTCTATAAGAACCAAACAGCTCTATTAGACATACATGATTTATTATTAGGCATGTGTTCATTATTTGTTTTATATTGTTTTGTTATTTATTTTATACTGTGATGTCAATGTCATCCCAAAGAACATTATAAGAAATGCAAAAGTAACATAAATCATGATTTATATTTGGGTGGTTTTAGCCACATTCAATACTTCTGTATTTGAAAGTTTAAACATTTAATACATTTTAGAACAAAAATAAATACATTTTTACAATGCTTTGACCATGTTTAATTTTTTAATGTTTTAATTTTTTTTTTTTTTTTTTTAGGGACGGGGTCTTACTATGTTGCCCAGGCTAGTCTAGAACTCTTGGCCTCAGCTGATAGTCCCACCTTGGCCTCTCAAAATGCAGGTGAGATTACAAATGGGTGCCGCTGCATCCAGCCAAAAATAAAATAATTCTAAAGCTTATGCAAGATTTTGGCAATAAAATACGTGTGAAGTTTTAGAAAAAAATGAAGGTTGATCATTTAGTAGTTCTTTATTTAAGCTATTTAAACTCATCAAAAGTGAATACATTAATTTTATCTTATATAGAGTGTCTCTTAGGATGGAAAATTGTTTTATCAGCTTTTTTGGAATTTTGTTTTCATGTTTGGCTTTAAAAATACAGCTAATTAAAATGCTCATGTTTGAAATACTGTTTTTAAAAACTTTTTTTCTAGACAATTCTGTATTCGTTTTTGTTCATATATTCTCTTCTCTGCCTTTTCTTGTGGGCTTGGATCTTTTAATGATATAAACTCATAAACTAACTTTACAACAAGCATTTTATTCATTAATTTTACTATGTATGCATGTAAAAAGTCCTCATAAAGTATTCTTAAATATAATATGTTCTTGATATATTCAGTAAAATATAATTTATTAAAAAAGATTGAAAATAATTCTCCCTGAAATTAAATCATAAATGAAAGCTGTGAAAACTGCTTTCATAATTAGATAGACCTAGAATATAGAAGTTTAATAATTAGTGACAATTAATTGAAAAATACAGAGTATGTTTATTTTATGTATAGGAAGATTATTTTTACTTTATTTATTGAGGTAAAATATTAATACTTCTTTTTGTTTTTCATGCCTAATTATAATGACAAATATCTAATCCCTAACATTAGGAATTAGAAATATATTAATGAGATAATATCTGCCTTAAGTCTACCAGTTAAAGAATCTGATTTGTAATTATTAAACCTGATATCTCTTATTATATTTTCTACATGTACTTTAAAAAGTTATAATATATGTCATATTTTAAAACACTTTTGTATCTACTTGTCATTTCAATTTTATGAAAAGATATTACAATGGAATCTAATGCACAAAACTTTAATATTAAGAATTCTCACTGTATTTGGCTTTAATAATAATACAGTAATATCTAAGTAATAATGATAACATAATAAATGTCACAGGTCTTTAAATACCTTGTATGCATTTATAAAATAATCTTTTATGTAAACATATTAATTTCATTTTATAAAGTTTGTCTAGATCCAAAGCTTATGCTGTTTCCCACACAAAAAATTAATAATTCCATATATTATGTATATTTCAGGGACTTTAACTAGACTTCACATCTTATTTAAAATAATTCAAGATTCCAGATATTAGTCCATTTCCTCTACATTTTCATACTTCTGGGCATAGAGTTTTTGGAGGTAATCATTGAAGATCTTTTGTATTTCTTGGTATCTGTTGTTATTTCCCCTTTTTTGTTTCTGATCAAAGTTATTAGAGATCTTATCATCTGGCTAAGGGTTTATCAGTTTGATGAATCCTTTAAAGGAACCAACTTTGTGTTTTGCTGATTTTCCGAATGATTCTGCTATTCTTGACTTCATTTAATTCTGCTCTAATTTTCTTATTTATTTTCTTCTGCTAGTTTGGGGGATGATTGTTCTTCCATTTTTAGTTGCTTTAGATGGGCCATTAGGTTGTTGACTAGCTCTCTTTCTGTTTTCTTCATGAAAGTATCTAATGCTATAAATTTGCCTCTTGGGACTGCCTTTACATATCCCATTGGTTTTGGTAGCTGTGGCTTCATTATCATTTTGTTCCAGAAATCTAATAAAATCCTTCTTAATCTTGTATTTGATCCAGCTGTCATTAAGCATAAGATTAATTTCCATGACTTTGAGTATGAAGATTTTGTTGAGTTCAACTATTATTACATGATGGTCCAAGAAGATGCAAGGAATAATTTCTATTCTTTTGAATTTGTTGAAGTCAGATTTTTTTCTTAATATATGATCAATTTTGGAGGATGATCTGTGGGCTGATAAGAATGTGTATTCAGTTTTGTTAGGATGAAATGTTGTGTACTATTTGGAAGATGACAGACAAATGGCCAACAAACACAAGGAAAAAATGCTCATCATCTATAATCATCCACCCTGAGATATCACCTATCTCCAGGGAGATTAGCCCATATCACAAAGTCACATATCTGTAGAGGCTGGTATGGATGTGAAGAGAAGGGAACACTTTTACATCGCTATTGTGTAGCAACCTATGTAACAGAATATGTAGCAACTTACGTAACAGGATATATAGCAGCTTACGCAACACATATTTGGTGATCTATTTGGCAACCTATATAACAATCTATGCAGCAAGATGTGTAGGAACCTGGACTGCAGGCTTGCAGAGACAAAGTGATGATTGACCAGGACAGCAGGCTTGCAGAGACAAAATGACAGTTTTTTGAAACATACAAGCAATCTCTAGATGTTAAGGAACAGACAGTTGAATATTGATCAACTATGGAATACCAGTGTGGGGGTCAGGCTCGGGGGAGGGGAGCTTGTTTTCAATAAATAGCAGCTGCGGAGGTTGCTTGGGCATTTTCCCGGACACATATGGGGAGGCCCACCTCCTGCAAGCTTTAAGCTTACAATCCATTGTCCGGCCTGCTTCCTTAGTGATGGCACTGACACTAGTGTGTTTACAAACTAATACACACTGTATGGAGAAGTCTTAAAGAACTAAAAGTCAATCTTCCATTTGATCCCACAGTCCCATTGCTAAGTATCTACCCAGAAGAACAAAAATTATTTTATCACAAGGACATTTACACCAGAATGCTTACTGCAGCTCAATTCACAATTGCCAAGGTGTGGAAGCAACCCAAATACCCATCAACTCATAAATGGATTAACCAACTATGGTAGATGTATACCATGGAGCACTATTCAGCCACAAGAAAAGATGGACACTTTACATCTTTTGTATTTTCCTGAATGAAGTGGAAACACATTCTTCTTTGTAAAGGATCTCAAGAATGGGTGGGGGGAAGTATCCAATGTACTCAATGCTAATGTGAAACCAATATATGCTCACATGAAAGATAAAAACACAAATACATTCTAGTAAGGGTGAAGAGAGAGGAGGGAGGGGAAGAAGGGAGGATGACTGTGGGAGGAGGGATGGGGAAGTAGGAGAGCCATTGGGGTGGGAGGAGGAGGAAGGGAGGAGGAGGGAGCTTAATTGGCAGGATCTCACCTAATGTGCACAATAGGATGATGATCAGCACAATTCCTGGGTAAAGAGCTCAGCTACAACTTGAAATTTACCTTAGAATTGAAAGCAATTTAACTTAAACAGTTGTACCCTCATATGAATTTGAAATAAAAAAAAAAAACTAGGAAAAAACTACTAATTTAAGAACAAGCTTATAAAAAAATGTAGTTTGGTCCATAACTTAATTCATGCAAACCCATAGTGTGCTATGCTCACTCAAAGAAAGTAACCAATGATTTGCGAATCATCTTCACAATGATGAGCTATCTCCTGACTGTGTTCTCACTACATCACCACAAAGCTGCACACACACTCCTACCTCTTATAGCATAAACCGCTCAGATCAGACTGGAGTAGGGGAAGTGTTACATTTCATAAAGGCAAATCAGGTATACATAAATTAATAAAAACTATGTATGTGTGTATGTGCATGTATAAATAATATGTATTCATATACACTGAAATATGAACTCACAAAATTGATGATGCTGTCATTGATTTATACTTTGTTATTTTAAATTTTTAATGAAAGTTAATCATAAAATTAATGATAGAAAAATCATACACATATGTGTAGGCCAAAAAGTGATCGGTGTATATCTCTTTTAGTGTTTATGTGAAAATTAACATTTATGTGATCACTGAGATATTATTTCAACACAATAAATAGCATCCATATAGAGCTACATTAACTTGAGGACAGTTTCTCAGTTATGAAATTTCTTTTTCTCAAATACAAATTATCAGTTATTAAATTTGAAGTAATATTTGGTATACATCCAAATCAAAAATTTGTATAGCCAGTGATATTTTATTACTAATTGTATTTGTTTAGTGTTCAAATAATGCCTTACAAATCTTTTATATTTCTTTTACTTTAATATCTGAATTAAGTGTAGTCTCAGGAAATTTCAGCTAAATTGACTTTAATGATTTTAACATGAAGCTTTACAATCCAATCAGTGTCATCTATCTCCCATTAGCTATAGCTTGCATTGAACTTAAAAGTTTTTTCAGTATATTTGAATAACAATTTCTAATGCCAAAGAATGAGCATAGGTGTTTGGTCCACGCAAAATCAATACCTATAGAGCCAAAAAGGAAGTTGGATTTGCTTCATGCCAATGTTCTCATGACATTTATTCCAAGTGGGGAATTTGAAGTGGACTATTAGTCTTTTACATCTTTAGGAGATACTATTTGATTTATAGCCAGAAAAAAAGAAATAATGAAAGCAAATAGCAGTGAAAAATAGCTGTTCAATATTCTTCTAAAGAATATTGTAAAGAAATATGGTCCTCAAGTAAAATTTAAATTGAATACTTATTTCCTGCGGGCATTAAAATGCAATTATATTCAATTCTATTAAAGAAATGATATGTTCTCCCTAGGCTATTCAAAATTGTATATCTTTAAAATCATCAGAAAATTTGTCACATATTTACACGTGTATGTGTGGGTTATGAATTTACATATGCATGTATACACAAATATATCTGTGCAAATAAAACATTTTTTTCTAAAGAAAAATAAAGGTTTCAAATAGAAAACGCTTTTGTAAAGAATTTATTCTCTATATTTTTGAAAAGGCAAGATCACTGTTCTCATAAAAATATACAAGTTAATGCTCTTATTTCTTTCATTAAAAACTTGAAATAATGAAGTATAAATCTATGACAGCATCCTAGTTACCAATAAATGAGGAAACACGTAAGATGTTGTCCCTGTTTCAGAGAAGAATCCAGAGACAGACACACATAGGAGCATTAGGGAGTTTGTGGATAAAGGTACAAAGAGATGCAAAAGTGGGAAAACTGTCAATTTCCGTAAGGTGCTAAACTATATTTCGGGAAAACAATTTATATTACACAATTTATGTATCCACTACTCTAATTTGTATAACCAACAGTTTGAAATGCTGAAAATGACCTCAAAGACAAGGAAAGGCACAGAGTTTTCTGGAGAATCAGAACAACCCCAAAGGCGGTGCGAGGTGACACTTAGTTTTCCATTGACAAAATTTAATAATATTTTTGTCTATTTCAAAGTTTTCACAAGTTTTTTTCTCTCGAATGCACTTATTCAACGTTATTTACTGAACGGGTTCTTTGAGTTAAAAAAAAATTAAAAGAAATTTTTGTTCTTGTTTTTGAGACACAGTGTCATTCTGTCATCCTGAATTAAATGCAGTGGCATCATCATAGCTCACTGCAACCTCTGACTCCTGGGCTCCAGTGATCCTCCTGCTCAGCCTCTGGAGTACCTGGGATGACAGGTGCCTGACACAAGCTCGCCAGGGTTTATTTATGGACTTATTTTTATTGTTTGTGGAAACCGAGTCTCTTGCTTAGGCAGCTCTCAAACCTCTGAGCTCAAGCAAACCTCCCACCTCAGCATCCTACTGAATGAGGATTACAGGCATGAGGCACCACACGGGGGTAGCTGTTTCTTGTTTGTGTGTTTGTTTTTAATCAAAAGTACACTCATGACTCCTGAGGATATTTGAGAAATAATTAACCCATAGCAAAAAATGAAAATCCTACCGAATATCTTAACTCCAAATCGTATTTACCACTTTGATATATTTCATTTTTATTTATTATTTCTCATTTACCCTACCTTCGCCTCCCTGCCATTGCGTTTGATTGCATTGTTATACCTGTTGTTTGATCAATTTTAGTCAATGAGCATCCTAACACATGTGATAACATCACTAACAGATTCTCACCATGGCTGCCTCCATTTCTACATTCCACTTTATGTTAAGCATATATATTTTAAATTTTAACATTATTTAAGATGCTAACATTTTGCTCTGTAGCATTTACCATGATTTTTGTGATTTACTGTATGTATAAGGTTATGTTTTGAGAATTAAGACAAGCATTTATATAACTGTCATCAACGTGCTGTTTCCTGTAGAATCACAGAATGCACTAAGTGGATAAAATTTAATCCTTAATCATTGGGGCCAACGGGAGGAGAATTTTGCTAACATTCCAGTCTTACGATGTATATTTATAATTCAGCATTTGGATATATTTCAAATTGGTATGAAGCTAATCTGTATTGTTTTATGTTTTTAATCTTTAAGTTTCAAAAGGCCCTAATTTTCCCTTAGTCGCACAACAATAATGTGTTTTCAGGATAGTTGGGGAGAGCACAGAGCATGTCAAATGTATTTGAACTGAGTAACAGTTCAGACGTTACTGCTAAAGGTTCAGGGTTTCAGATCCCACTGATAAGCAATGTTCTTTCGATTCACTTCATGCTTCTTGCCTTGTTTGGCTGTCACTGCACTCTTTTGATAAAGCTATGGTTTCTGGGATCTGTCTCTTTCTCTTTCTTCATATTACTTTACAATTTGCTGGGGTAGATCCTGTCCACTTGAGTGGAAAAGCAAAATTGCTAGCGTTCTTGATTTTTCCATGATATCTGTATTCTCCTCTTAGTACTTCAGAGGAAGTACTAAGTTCTAAGTTCTTAAAAACCAAGAACTGGAAATAGAGTACTTCAGCTCTATTTACTTTCAGCATCAGATGTGTGTGCTAATATATGATTTTTTAAAACATTTTTTATTTAATGAAACACATTTCATCTTGTGTATATGATTAACATCCCAAGTTTATATCTAGGTGTGTGTCTTTTTGCAGTAATTCTGGTTAGCTCTTGATGGATTGTTTGCAATAAAAGTCCACGAATTGCAGTTCCAGGAAATATTATTACAATTTTATAACAATAAATACATTTATATACATGTAATGCAATATATGAACTTTGGGAGTTGGGAGACAAATTAGTCAATTGTTACAATAAACCACATTTTTTTCTAATTGGTCTCTTGTATTTTATTTTCTTATTCTTTTGTCTCCAGGATCTAACTAATTTTTTCAATTTTACTTTCATATTCATAACAGAATGATCTGAAATATAATATATCAATTATATTTTCAAGCTTGGGGGTTTTCAAATTTTCTATTTGTACCTTTACGGATGGAATATAGTTTTGATCCCTGTAAGGGTAATAACTAGAAATATTCAAATTTCTTATTGTTTCTTTGGTCATTTTTGCTTTCTAAATTTTCTGTTAGACATTTTAGAGAAAATATGGGCCACTTTTTCTGCACATTCATATTTTACTTTGTATTATTTTCTGTTGCTTTTCTCATTATGTTTGGAAACCACATCCTTTCTAGTCTCATTTAAAAACCAAGAACTGGACATTCACACTGCTTTCTCAGCTCATTATAGAAAAATTTCTCTTCATGTCCGACAGATTGTTTTGTTTTGTTTTGTTTTTTTGATGCTGTTGAGGAGTCAGTTTCCCTGATTGAAATATATGTCATTTATCCTTGGAAACCAATATCCCCTGAGTTTGATCCAATTGATTCAGAGATAAACTCCATTTTTTTTTTTTCCTGAGATAAATGTTGGGCTGTGAGAGACTGAATACAAAAACAGACAGTGGGTAGGCCATACATAAAAATGAAATTCTAACCCCTCTCTGCAGCAACCAGGGGCAAGCCAAACTGCACCCTCTGTGGCAATTGACCCGATCAGCCGGGGGCACCTGCCTGCTTTCCCCATTGTTGTTCCTGTTTTCAGCTCAGCCCCAAACTAAAGAAAGCCCAATATATTTCCCCTAACCAGTCACATAGGGTGCCCCTCTTCCAATTAACCCACGTCCAGACTCCCCGTGCCAACAACTTCAAATCGAGTCAGACCTGGTGCTTGTTCTTTTTTCTATTGCACAGCTTTCTGAACTCTCTGCCTGCCTTTAAGCTTCTGTCACATACAGGGTATAGTGGCAGATTTTCTTGTTACAGCAATGTCTATCTGAAAATATGTAGCCTTTGACTATTCTCATTTGGGTGGTCTTCATTTATTTCTGTAACTGACAGATATTATTCATGTGAGAATAAGAAATGTGTAAGAAAGGGTGGTGTTTGGGAAAAGAATATATTTATTATAAATAAAGATTTCAATGTATCTTTGGGCTAAGTCATTATTTGACATTCTGTACTTCCTTCCAACTCTGGGCCGGAACCCTCTCAAAGATGCTTGGCAGTTTGGTTCTGAACAAGAGAAATTTTAACAGTGTAGTCCACTCTAGGTCTCCTCTTTTTCTTCTTTCACTCGTTTCTTAAGAGATATTTTTGCTGACGATGTCTTTCTGGTATATTTGTAGTTATATGTTCATTTCTTTATGCACCTCAATATTACATTTTGGGTGATTTTTCTTCCAATAATAATTCATATATTATTTCTCAGGTGATGGAACTAAATGTTTTTATAGACTTGAATGAATTTGCTATCTTAGAGATTTGTCTCCCTGATTGACTATATGAATGGAATGGGTTTAGGTGTTCCAAAAACGGTGACCTCACATGAGGACCATGGCTGACCTCACATACCCATACGGTCTATAGTAAATGCAAAACTTTCACTCTGCTGTAAGATGGTTGACATTCCACATCTAAAACATAAATGATAATATTTCCTTGTATACTTTCAGGAAGTGGCTGTGCAGTCACAACAGTCTCTCAGTACATTTAGATATTTCTCATCAATAAACAAGGAAACACCACAGTTTACCTAAAATGCACAAATATGGGAGTTGGATTTAGACAATAAACATTTTCACTTAAAAATCAATTGTTAAAGTCAACTTCTTTTATATACATTCCCTGTTCATTTTATTTACTTCTGCATTAATGTCAGCCATTTGTTTCACATCTGTTTCCCTTTAGACAGCATCCAATTCACAAGGTTATCTTATTACTTTTTTTTTTTTTAGAATGAGAGAGACAGAGAAAGATCCAGTATGAATGGAATTGAAATTCTCTCAAGTCTCCCAAGGTTATGTTACATAACTGACAATTCACTAGGAGGTAGGCTGATCAAGAAACAGCCTCCCAGCATGAGCATGTTAGAGATCTTCACTATGGATAAAAATAATTTCAGAATAAATTTCTATGAACAGAAGCTTCTATACGAAAAGTGTTAATGCCCTTGTCGGGTCTTAGCTTTCTTTTTTCTCTTGTTAACTCTAGAAAATTGAATATTTACAAGAGAAAAATGCAGCTATATTTTAAAGGAAATTTGTATTTTCTCTAATTCCATGGAGATACATACAAACGTTTAGAATTGTAAACATGCCTTTACAATTCAAACTAACAACTCGAGGAATGAGACTAGCAAGTCAAAAAGAAAAGTCTAAGGATTTCAATAGAAAAATAGTTCTTTTCATTGTTTAGAAAGAAATATTTCGGAATGAGATTTCTCCTTTGTAACATCAAAATCGCTACTAATACATGGTACATTTGTGTAATGTATTTGAATGCTGTACATGGGTGTAAACTTATTAATGTAATGTTATTTCTATAGAACATGCAATTTTAAAGGTTTCTTGCATTCTGAGAAGTACAGTTTTTAAAACATGTAGGTGGAATTATTTTCTCCATAAACATGCACTCCATTTTAAGTGTTTCTCCATAGACCAGTATGTTTTTTAATAGAACAAAAGTATATATGTTTGTACAGATCGCATGTTTTCAATACACTGCAGTATTATATATCATAATTTGCATTAATCTTTGTCACTGTTAAATAATACATAGCCAACTGGTTAAAAAATGTGTTTTACCAAATAGCACATAAGTAAAAGATGAAAGTAATATCAGGCTTACAATGCACTCATATTAGGCTTCCATACATTGAAAGGGGAATACAAGCATTACATAAATTAGCCTCTTGGGAATCATTAATCCATGCTTTATTTTATAGTAAAAAATCAATAAAACAAAGTGAGATACTCTGAAAGTTAGTAGAGAAGCCTGATAGGAAGAGGAACATAAAAGAATAGCTATTACTAGAGACTATAAATTCAGCAGCCCACCCCAACTGATCATGATGATGATTTGAATTATGCCTTAAATATTACAAAGCATGGCTTTACACATTATTAGCTTGGATCCCTTGCAATACTGGTCCAATTATAAACCAGTTTCTCTTGGCTCCATATTGATTCCTTTATATTCGTCTTTTTGATGCTGGAGCTGGGACTTTGCACATTGCAGCTCTCTTTACCAGCTGGATTCTGCCTGCCCAAATGTTTTCCGTGTGATTTAATCCTTTGTCCTTGCTCTTATCAGATGGTATTAATCACTGAAACACTATGAATTTCCCAATTAATTATTATCAATTGTTTTCATTTCAAATGTACAGTGCTTGTTTAGTTTTATTTCAGTCGTTGTAATAGATTACCTCAGTGGTTTAATAATTCAAGTTTTTATTGTTCAGAAATAAGATACACTGTCAGTATGTCAGCTGTAAACTACAGTTGGGTTCTTAAACATAGATCAACATAAGTAATAAGATTCCTTCAGGGAGATAGCTGGAATGAAAACAGAAGCATAGGAACAGCAATGGGAAAATTGGATGTAGAGAAGTTTGGCTGAGAAATGATGTTTATTTTCCAGAGTTACATTTACGGAATGATAGGACTAAGGATGTGAAGTCTGCCAAACTGTAGAAGATCTTTCATAGTAGATTTAAGTTTCTGAAATTGATTCAGCAGAAATTGAAAATATGTAGTATCACTGAAGGGCACAGGCCTCGCAATGATGACTCTCAGAAACTGCATAATACGGAAAAGGAACAATAAAAATAAGAATGGCATCTGTTGTGTGAACAAGAGTAACATTTGTACCCATAATAGGTGTTAGGAGAGCATTCCTGACCTCCTGTTCAGGATACAGCTGCTAGGACTGCTGGCTGTTGACACCACCGACCTGATAGTTGCTGCTAGGCCCACGCCCAAGGGAGATCCTTCACCCAAGGTCACAGAACTTTCCCCCGGATAACCTACACCAAGGACTGACTGAAATGAGAACATGAAGATCCAGCCATGGTGATTGAATTCAGAGATCTCTGGGGGAAATCAAAGCTCCAGAGCCCGATGTAACTGCATCACCGTGGAACTTCTCCTTGTGCACTGTCTCCTGTCCTGATAGTTCTCCTTATAGAGCATCATCCAGGTAGCACTGGCCTAACTAATCAGAATGCCAAGCGTTATCTTAGAATGAGTTTCACAGGGAGCCGGTGACTAAGAGCTATGGAATCAGGAGTAGTCTTAGGAATAAGACACCAATGTGTGACTTTGGAGCTGGAGCATCAGCAAGCACAACAGCCCTGAGGATCTGCTCACAGGCCTTTGTGGCCCAGCCCACACTGTAGTAAGACAAGGGTTAAAACTCTCCCTGTTGGCAAATTACATTGGTGGCTGAGAAAAGTATACTTGAAGGGTGGGACATCTCAAGAACTTAAGCAATTGGGAAACGTGTTAATTGTAAGAACTAAGGAATCAGAGGTTTCTACCTGGGAGGTGTGAAGACCTTGAAAACAAACAATGGAAGATTCTCGGTGATTAGCTGAGACTTAAGAGCCAAATGTGAAAGCCAGAGGGGCTTCTTAGCGGCTTATTAAAAACTCATCTAAAACTCCCACCTAAAGGGTACCATGTAGCAGTATATATGTCACCCTTCCTGGGTGATGCACTCAAATACAACTAGGAATTTTCCTAACAAATGTAAACAAGGTAACCTAATCATATGTACACTTATATTAATCCGGAAAAAATAAATAAATAAATAAAAATAAAAACTCATCTACCGTTTACAGGGAAGAAAAAAAGTAAAGATCAAAACATAGGTGTAACAGAGCAGAATCATAAAAGCGAGTACATCAACTCTGAAAATGAAAGGGTCCTAATGCCAGGTGTGATTCTGAGATTTGGGAAGAGAACTAGATTATGCCCTTTAAATTATTGAAATCTCCAAATTTCTCATACTTGGGGGCCTGCAAATATGGCCCAGGCTTTTATATAAAAATGTAAGGCTCTTCATTTGTTTGAAGATAATGCAGACAATTCTATGTCACTACAAAATATGTCTCCATTTCATGTCTCTTCCTGGCCACAAGGCCATTAACTATGGTTAAATAAATCATATAGCCCTGTTGTAGAAATGTTGGACCAGCTGAGGAGTAAAGCAACTATCCAACTCTGTTGGATACTATTTGTCAACACTGACAAATAGTGTTCCAGTGCATGCAACTGGATTTTGAGGTGGTCAGAATAAGGGAAGAAGTCCCCTGTATCCCATAAAATGGGATAAAGAAGAGTACGATGTACTATTATATGTATTTTTCCCAAATTCAAATGTAGAAACTCTACTCTCAAGGTAAGTTTGTTTGAAGGTGAGACTTGTTAGAGGTAATTAGGTCATGAGGGTGGAGCCTCCGTAAATGTGATCAGTGCCCTTCTAAGAAGAGAGAGACCTAGGTTACTCTCTTTCAACCATGTAAGGATACAAGTTAACAGTCTGCAACCTGAAAGAGGTCCCGTACCAAAACCAAACAATGATGGCATCTGATCTCAGAATTCAATATTCCTGAAATGTGATAAATAAATGTCTGTCATTTGTAAGTCATCCGGGGTATGATAGTTTGTTGATACTGCCAAAACTCACTAAGACAGAGAGTTTCACAAAATGAAAACATGCCCCAATGATACAGAATTTTATATGATGACAAAACTTCAGGGGCCAGTGCAAATATACTGCCAGCAGACTTTTGAAAGCTTAGAAAAAGTGATGTTATAGACATACCAAAACTACCATGTCAGAGAGGAGATGGAGTGATTAAGCTTAAAAGACCCAGGAAAATGGAATTCTACATAAAACCAGAAATTCAGCAACAGACTATGGTTCATGATAGAGCTTAGAGGACAACACAGCAACCAGAATAATTAGTTGATTACAGCTGAGAAGGGCACCAGCATCTCTGACAAGCTCATTAGTGGCTCTTTCTGTAGGTGACGGCTTAAGAGATAAGATGTTGTTACTGACTTGGATTTCCCGACAGCAATGGAGGAAATAGATTTATGAAATCACAGAGGTCAAGAGGTGATGATTAATCATCAGAAGTAAAGTGAGTACAATTATTTTAATGAGTAGAAGCTTCTGATTGGCATCTAGGGGTGCCTGACCTATAACGAGTTCTGAGGATGGTTAAAAACACATGGCAATGTTAGGGAAAAAATGGCAAGCACTCAACAAATGTAATGTTCTAGCTACATCAAGGATGGATGGGGAGGAAGTTGAATGCAGTTTCCTGAATTCAAACAATTGCAATATTTTCTCCAATTTTTAAACTAGTGGCCATTTTCAGACTCAGAACACAGAGTCTATAGGAGCATCCTAACTCCCCTGGATAGGGGTTTCTGCAATGTCTTAGTGAGTGAATATAAAAATCTTCTACTTGATTTCTTCTTAAAGGGAAATACAGCCTTTACAGGAGTATCTGTAACTGGGGATATGTTGGATTGCCCCCTCTTGGATAGAAGGCCTGAGCTGATATTACTACACAGAAAATGAAACATTGTCACGGTCCCTATCAGAAGGGTATATTACTTTTCTACAGAAACTGTAACAAATTATGAAGAAAAATGGTGGTTTAAAATAGAATAACTATTATTTTATAGTTCTGGAGGTCATAAGTCTAAAATTAGTATCACTGGGCTCATGCTATTGGCAGGGCTGCATTCCTATCTGAAGGCTCAGGGGTCGAATATATTTCCTTCCCCTTTGTATCATCAGGAAGCCACTCACATTCCTTGCCTCATGACTCCATTATTCTGTCTTCAAAGCCAACAACACAGGGCTTAATTTTCACACCAAATTATTCTGACCTTGCTTCTGTGACATAGTTGAATCTTCTTCTTAGACTCTGACTCTCCATCTCTTTTTTCCACTTATAAGGATGTTTGTCACTACATTGGGCCCACCTGCATAACCTGAGATAATTTCCCTATTTCACAGTCAGCTGATTAGTAACTTTCATTTCAATCTTAATGCTCTATTGCTATATAAATTAACATATTCACAGGTTCTGGTGACTAGGACACGAACATCACTCAGGTACCATTATTCTGCCTACCACAGAGGGGTAACCAACATGTCCAGTAACCAGTAGTGAACCATCTCTAGTCTGGCTCACGTTGAGTTGAGTAGGTCCACAGAATCATTCAAAAGTTTCACAGTGCATAGTCAGAATGGACATACTTTATGATAGGCAGAACCTTCATAGACTTCTGGCCCTGTGCATAAATAGCTAATGCACTGGACAAGGCCAAGTTGAAGTTTTTGAAGCTACCCATGCCACTTCCCAAGGGAGTAGATCCAAGGCAATATCCAACCCACTGGAAATGGTTCAGTATGTCATTATCCTGAGAGCCCCATAAGATTCAGTAATAATGGATCCCACTGTTTCCCCCTTTTTGACTACTGCATTTAATTTACTGCTCAGGCCTTTGCAAATCAGATGGATGCTAGAAAATGACAAGGCACCACACAGACTAATGCAGCTTTAAGTCTTAATGGAGCATACTCCAGCCAATGTGGACTGAGATATATGGTTGGTGTATCATCAGTAATCTTTTTCTTTTCTGTGAGAAAGAAGACCAGAAATAGTTCAAAATCATAATGGACAGACAGAAAAATATTTATAATATTGTTTTGGAACTACATTAACTCTATCACCTTCTATAATAACATAGTTCAATAGAAGCCAAAACAATTGTTTTGTCCACAGAGGAATATAGTGGCCCACCACTATAATTACATTGCATTATTTGGAACAGATGATCGATAACGGAAGTATAATAAAGGTGTCAGTGAGACAGAAGTGCTCCAGAGATTGAGAGATAAACCTGAGAGTACTCAGATCAGTGAAGTTCTCAGTGTTTCAGTGACCTTGGCATGCTAAAAAATACCCTCCAAATTAAAGCCAAATTACTTCACCTTTAAGGTTTATTTTTTTCTCTAAATAAAAATTAATTAATCAATCCTAAATTTCCCTCTCTCCCAAGTTTCCCTCCTCTGAGAAAGAACAAAAACTATTGGTAGGTTCCTTCAAATAGTACAGTAATCTACTCTCCTTCATTTGCTAAGTGACTAAGAAAGCCATCAGCTCTGGGTGAGACCCAGAGGAAAGCCCTCTCTAGCAGGTACAAGCTGCAATGTAAACATGGCAACTTTGAAGCTCTACAACCCAGCAGACTCAAGTGTCTGCAAGTGTAGCATCTATAGTAGCAGATCGCACTTTTTGAGTTGAGCAAAAGCCAATAAAAGTATCACAATGAAAATCTCCAGTATATAATAATAAAATATATGAAGTTATGATCTTCAAGATTTAGACATCAAAAAATGAACCATGATCATTCACAATCTGAAGGCAGAGAAGGGAAGTAAACACAGGCAGCCCTGCAATTATCCAACTCTGTGCCTTAAGGGGGCCAGTGTGTACGTCCAGGCCAAGACTCATATATGAACATTTGTAGTAGCTTTATCTGCAGTTGTCAAAAAGGGGGAAGCAACACAAATGACAATCAAAAGGGCTTATGAACAAATTCTCTATGACCATGTACAATAAATACAATTTATTAAAAAAGTGATACATAATGCAATAGGGACGAATTTCAGTATAATTATGCTGAATGAAAGAATCCAGACAAAATACCGAACATATTTTATTACTCCATTGGCATAAAATCCTAAAACTGCCAGGTCATCTCCCATGACGGAAAGAAGATTGGTGGTTGCTTAAAATTGAGGAAGATAGCAAGAGATAGTAAAGCTCCCTCATAAAGGAGAACAAAGAAACTTTGGAGGGAAAAAGTAAAGTTGTACGTATTTTTTACTAGAGAAATTTTTTTTTCTGGAGAATTATATGTAATCAAGTGTGCCA
The DNA here is from genome assembly GCF_027406575.1 of Nycticebus coucang. Lineage (NCBI taxonomy): Eukaryota > Metazoa > Chordata > Mammalia > Primates > Lorisidae > Nycticebus > Nycticebus coucang. The sequence goes on from NC_069780.1 coordinate 180,753,085, forward strand.
ATTTAGTATTTACTGATTAACTACTAACTTTAGATATATTTATTCACAGGTGAGTTTAATGAGAATATAGCATGTCGAATCACTAACTATAATAGAAATAAACTATTATTGATAGTGTAAAAAAAGAAATCACATGAACAAAAACCGGGCTATGGAAAAACAGCCAATGTTTAACAAAAGGAGTGTTCTCTGCCTCACCTGTTTGGATGAGTTCTTTCCTAAGCTACATCATCTCTATCTCCGTCCTTACAATGAACAAAATAAACACATGCTGGGGCCTGGTGTTCAGTTCAGTCTTCAAAGCACAACAAGAAAACTTTAAGACACACAAGACGAAACATATTTTCAAACAAAAGGAAGTAGATCTTAAAATAACCTGAAGTAACACTTAGCATTATAAAGGACTATTATCCAATTGAGCAATCTTGCAGACAAAAATCAAAGTTTATGGGTATAAAAGGTCAAGAAATAAAAACCAAGCACCTTCAAGGTCATGAAAATTTAAGGGAGGATATTGATAACTTAAAATAGAAATAAGAAGTTAGGTGTGTGTATGCATATACATATATTTAAAAGAGCAAACTTACATGGCGTACCACATATATATGTGCATCTGTATATATAGTATGTAATGTATTTTCTTTCTTCTTGTGACCATCAATTCATCAAAAGAAAAGAAAAAGAAAGAAAGAAAGAAAAGAAAAAAGAAAGCAGAATGCAAATGACTAAAGACAAACATCAATCTGGAAGATCAAGTCCACAAACATATTTATAGGTAAAAAGAAGTAGTAAAGCCAGAAAAAAAAAAAAATCTTTAAGAAAGAAAATGCTAAAACTTCCAACATCAAGGAGTAAACTAATAAAAGAAGAGATAAGAAAGATAGAAAGAGGGTAAAAATAGTTAATGAAAAAAAATGACAGATTGATCCCTGAACCAACAGAAGATAAAAGTTCCCAGATTTAAAGAATTCAAAGAGTGCTGGACATAATAGAAGAGAAAAATTCACAGCTACACTCTTGAAAGGAAACACTTCAAAAACTAAACTGTAGGAGCTTTTAGAAAGTGGGTAGCCTAAAAAGGAACAAGAATTATATTGACATCAGACATTTCAATAACTTTGAAAATACCTATTGCCAATCTGATTAAGTCATTCACTAATAAGTTATATTTTATTAAATACCATAGAAATTTAAATTTTAACCTAGATTTTTTGTATGCTAACTTTTATTTAAATGGGAAAGTCATTATTCTCAAAAAGCACTAGGCCCTACTATGTTTAACAAGGAAAGATTTTAAAAAGATATATATATAAAGCACAGTTAGAAACAGTATTCCGAAGGGAAGAGAAAGAATCAAAGAAGTTTTCATAAGAGATCTGAAAAGTAAATATTTGAAAGAAAATATATTATATTGTGAAAAGGAACAAAAGGCTGTCAGGCTGAAAAAATACATGGTTATACCTGTTACAAACCATCAAACATTTAACATCTGAAACATACAAGGGGGCCCTTCATTTCAAACATGAGAAAGCCAGTAGGTAAAATACGAATATTACATTTGAATCTCAGTAAAAATAGAAGAATTATTATCAATATTTCACTGAAGAGAAAACAGAAAGGATAGAAAATACATGATTTTTGCAAGGTCAAAATCTAAGCAAGTGGTGTTGGAAAGATAAAATTCAGGCTACCACATCAGAATTAATGTCTTCCACAAAAGCAAAGATTCTTATACCCATCTCGGGACTCAAGTGCAATGACCCTGTTGCATAGATTAGGATAACTTCATTAGCCACTTAATACTTGCTAAGATTAAGGTTGTTTCTGCTCGTAAACAGGAGCTTAACAAAGTCATTAGGTAATGAATATTAGAGAAATGCGTAATGCACTGTGCAACTTGAGCATGGCCCTGGATTATGTTTGCAGGAATCTTCATTGAGCCCTTCATTAAGAAGTTATTGATTGTCTTCTTAGGCCAAATCTATATTCCCATTGTGAAGTATACATGGAATATTGAGTACAAAACTCATGCCTGGGGTGGGGGTGGTGAACTGATAACATCTTCAAAAAGGAGGTGGAAACTGCCCAACTCCACCTTGTAGGCTGGTCAAAGTGAGTGGACTAGAGAAATGCCAGCATTCTGAGTCCAAATTAAGCAAGGGTCCTTTATTGATGGGCCGAACTGAGAGTGGGCTCATGCCTCAAAGTCACTGACCCCCAGAAGCAGGGGTGGAAACCTTTTCTAAGGGGCTTTCTGTAGGAGAGGGGGAGTCCTTAATAGCTGAATTTGACTAGAGCCAATACCTGGTAAGGGGAATCCTTACAAGGGGAAGCCCGAGTTTTGCAGTTATTACTAAACTCAGCTGAGCTTCCTTCTTAAAGGGGAAATGTTGGAAGCCCTTAACAAGATGGAGTTGGGGCATAACTGTTTCTATATGGACAAAGCAGCAGCAGCTTTTATAAAGTTGTGGAAACCTGAGTGAGTGAGAAATGCTAATTAGAAAAAGTGCCATGAAATATAAACTGATTGTGCTATGAGCTAAAATCTATGCAAATACAATAGATATTATAGATTTGTTTTCTGGGTAAGGTAGCCTCTTGAACATCTCTTTTTGGGAAATATTCATGGAAGTAATAGAAGAAATGTAAAAAGAAAAACAAGCCATGATAATCCTAGAATATTAGTGAATACAGGGGTCAATAAAAGACAAAACCATGAAGATATTCATATGATATAAAATCAAATATTAGAGGTAAACTAAGTAAAAGACTTCTTAATACAAACATGAAAAAAGAATATCAATAAAATAACAAACTTCACTAACCTCGTATCAGAAAAAAATAGTTGTAGATGATACAGAATTCAGTATTATCAATAAAATATCAATTTTTCACAGATTTCATGATTTTATAAAATTCCTCAATTAAAAAACAAACTCTCATTACTGAAACATAAAAATGACTAATGTTTTGACAGATCCTATAATACAGATACATCCTGAATACATCGTATTAAGTGAAATTAATTAAACACAAAAAGACGAATGTGTATAATTCGACTTATATGAAATATCTGGAATAAGAAAATTTATAGAAGCTGAAAGTATATTAAAGGTTACCAGGTCCTGGAGGGAAAGGAGAATGACAAAATGTTGCTTAGTTGATAACAGATTTTCAGTTTGAGATGATGGAAAAGTTATGGAAATGGATCGTGGTGATGTTTGCCCAACATTGCAAATGTAATTATGTCACTAAATGACTTACTTAAAATTGGTCAAAAGGGCAAATTTTATGGTATATTAAATATATAGCTTAAATTTCTGAGAATTGCTTTACCTTAAAATTACTGTGTCATCCCCAGTGCACCCTTCACCTGAAATACTTGGGACCTTAGTTTTCAGATTTCAGATGTTTGGGATTTTGGAATATTTATATGTATTATGAGATAACCCCAAATCTCAACATGAATTTCACTTATGATTCACATGTACCTTCTACACATAATGGGAAGATAGTTTCATACAATAGTTTTGGTGGCTTTGTACATGAAGCAAGTATATATATATATATATATATATATATATATGTTGAGCAATCAGCAAAAATGTCACTACCGTAGCTACTCATGCAAACAGTCTACAGGGTTTTGGCATCAACATTATTCTGACTCTGAATTAACGTGGTTGCAATAAGCAATTTATATAGGTCACTGTGTTGTGATCTGTTATTTACTTCCAGGAAACACAGTACCCAGCGACCTTTCTGACTCACCTGTGTGTTTCAACTGGGCTTGTCAGTGTTGCTGGGAAGGCTTCATTTCTTTCTCTCCATAAATGTGGATTTAATGTTTCTTGATTTTTGTGTATCTCAAAACTTTTTTAATGACTGGACATGCATCCAAAAGAAGGGAAGTCAAACTAATATTCACTCTACTTGTTTTTCTAACTTTTTTCTACATATGTATATAAACTAATCAAAGTTACCTTGAGTGACATTTTCATTGGAAGCTAGAATGTTGGAAATCCTTACCTTTTATCCTTTTCAGAGATTATTCCATATGTTTGCTATTAAGTATAATGCTACCCATGGTATTATTTTGTTCTTGTTGTTTAATAACATAGACTGATTTTTTTAACCTTTAAAAAGAGAATTTACACACATGATTATAAAGATGTGTATCTCTGACAAGTGAGTCTAATTTTGAGATCAATGGCAGCTCATATTATTAGAACTGCAGAAAGGAAATGAAGGATGTTGTTAAAACAATAAAACCACAAAAAAAGTATTTGGAAGGAAAGAAATTTGTACGGTATCAAACTATACAATTCGTTAATCTTCATTTAAATGATCTAGTAGACTATTTCTATTTATTAAATAATTTTATTTTTCCTCTAATGGATCTTACAGAAAATATTTCAATTATAAATTATATATTTTATATGCTTTTGAAAACAAACAAAACCAAATGTTATTGTGACATTAGCAGTTGGACAAGTAGACAATGATTTATGTTAAGGTTTCTGTAATATAAAAGAAGAAATTGCGGCTTTTTAGCTGATTTACACTCAAAATTTTTATTTCTTCAACAATATTTTCTCCTTTTCTTTTCTATGCTCTGTCCGCACATTAGTTGAGCTTGCATTATTCCTTTCAGTTACTTTTCCCTATGGAAATTATAGCTATACATGACTTTAGAAACCTCTGCGTCAGTGTACACATTGGTAAACTCCAAGCACAAGTGTCTGGTACCAAGCTAATCAAGATTAATGCATTCATTTAACAGATGGTTACAATGTTATTAAAATGCAAATGATTGGTTCTTGTTAATTGTTCAACATCAGAAACAATTAATCAGAGGAGTTTTTTCATTTTCTAACAGCCTTTGTAGAGTTTACCTCAAGAGATTAACATAAAAGGCAAATATGTAAATTTCTCTCCCTAACCCCATGAGAGTCAATCAATTTGAAAGAAAAGTAGAATAATGATTATATATTTATAGTAGCAGGAAGAATCCTTTTAGTACTGTAATTTGCTCATGAATTGTTTTGCACCCAATTTAACTAGTCTGTATAAAATTACGTTTACTGGAATATCTATTCAAACATAATGGGATTTGGTACTTTACTTTGAGTCAAAAAAAGACAATCCAACTGCTTGAGTAAACAAAATCATCCACTGAAGAGGAATGAATAAATTTTTTTGTAATAGGAATAATGAGGAAATTTAAAATTGTAAATTGAGAGGATAATTCTACAAATATTTACTGAGCAATTGCTATCTGATAAAATTATTTCATGTATTTGGAATACATGAAATACATCATAAAACCGAACAAATATTCCTGATTCCATATGGTTTACAGTAAGTAATTTATATAGAATTTTAGGCCATGAATGCCATTACAGTAATCCTTTAAAGTGTTTTTTATATCAATAATGCTATGATGACCTGGGGCCTTGCAGAACAGGAAAGAGACTGCCCTTCCCAGAGTTATCTAATTCTGATATAAAGAAAACAACTTACCCAGTAATAGGACCTTTCCATATACATACTAACTGATCCAGAGCCCATATTCTGAACTACCTTCTGTACCTGGCCTTTGCACTCCAGAAGACAATATTGCTATACCCTACAGATAACAGATAGATAACTCTTGCTATTAGATTTAGCCTCTATACAGAGTGGCCATAAAGTTGCACAATATTTTAAATTGCAAATGAACTTTATGGCCGCCCTGTACTCTAGAGCACTTTGAATATTATTCAAACTGGCCAATCGTGAGCCTGCTTTCTTACCTTCTTGTATCTTTTCTGTAGAAAGAACAATAAAATCTCTTGCCTGTGCTTTTTCTTTGCTCCTATTGCCTTCTGGCCAATTCATTGTCTTCTCCTCTTGAGATCAACACCAAATTACCTTTTCCATGGCAGTTGAATCCATATACATTAGCCTCCATATACCTGAATAAAAATAAAACCCAGGTCTATTTTAAAACACCAGGATTCAGACAAACCTAGAGTCACGACAGGAGAATCAGGAGTGTATCAGGGGTAACATTATAGAAATTCATTAGTTGCTTTGGCCTGGGCTTTTTGATAAGGAGGTTTTTAAACGTAACTTTTTTAAAAAATTAAATGCATCCAACCATGTGGTTATTTGGAGTAAAAACGTTTTATTCAGGAGACAAAATTGACGATAATGTAAGACACCTAAGGTAGGATCTTACCTGGTAGGTTCAAGAAAGAGCAACGGACGGCAACAACTGGAGGGCGTGAAAACGTGGCAAGCAGCACGCGAAGGCAGGTTAGAGGCCAGGAAGTCGGATCGCGGAGGATTTGTAGCCCTGCTTATTACTCTTGACTTTCATTGTGGGTAAACTGGGAAGACAGTATAGGTTTAAAATTAGAGGACTTTCTGCCTCTATTAAAGAACAGAGCAGGTGGGGTAGACATAGGAGCGTAGAATCTAGTTAGGGCTTACTAAATTAATCCAATGACATGATGATGTTTCTCATCAGAGTAACATGGGGATACAGTGGATTTCAGGTAACGAATCAATTTGAAGCTAAAGCCAAAGTTTTTTCATCCATGCATTCTTTCACTCAATTATTTATTTATTCTTTTAAGACAGAATCTTACTCTGAGCCCAGGCAAGAGTGCCCTGGCATCAGCCTAGCTCACAGCAACCTCAAACTCCTGGGCATAAGTGATCCGTCTGCCTCAGCCTCCTGAGTATCTGCAACTACAGGTGCCAGCCTCAACACCCAGATACTTTTTCTAATTTTCTGTAGAAATGGGGTCTCACTTATGCTCAGGCTGATCTCAAACTCCTGAGCTCAGGCAATCCTCCCACCTTCCCCTCCTAGACTGTTAGGGTCACGGGCCTGAGCCACCATGCCCAGCCCCACTCAATTATTTTCTATTGAATGATTTTCTGTGTAAGATTTGCTCCTCTGATAAGCAGGAGCCAAAATGTAATTAGATAAGGAGGAGATTGATCAGGAGGAATACTTGTAAGCAATCAAGAAAGAGGGAGCAGGGGTAGGGAGGGAGAGCTTCAGACAATATTGCAGGTCCGAAGACTGTGCTAGGATAGTGGGAATGAATATTAGTCCGGAAGTGCCACACACTGAGATGCAGCTATGAGAAGGAGTGAAAACTGCTCTTCACAGATGTGCTGGGAAATCTCTCCTAGATCACAAGGTTTAAGGTTTTCAAAAATAGTATCATCAGTTCTAAACTTCCAACCTTCCTTCCTCTAGTCTCAATTCTCAGTGCATTTAACCATTTACCAAAAATGGCGATTTAAATTCCAGTTAATCTCTTGTCCTGATGAAACAATGGTTTACGCAAAGCACATACTGAACATGTTGTTACAAACAGAACTCTATGTTGTGGGTGTATTCAGATTATTAAAAGATACAGTCGAACTAGTACATCTGTGTGTATAATAGTATTTCTTGTCAGAGCTTAAGTTTGTTGTTTTAGAGAAAAGGTTTGGCAACCCTGTGCCTATATGTTGACTTCACTTAATTTAAACACATTGATATACATGGATTTTAGATTGTGTAACTCCCAACCTACATTAGAATAACTAAGGTTATATTGATATTGAAAGAAAATGAAAAAGAGGATTTACCAACTGATAATCAGGCAGTTAAAATTAGGAATCATAGGCTAACTGCAAAAATATGCTTTCATACGTAAATCAATAACTTGAGAATTATCCTAGTATAAAAAGCAAGGACATATAATTAAGAATATACACATTGTATTGAACTGGCTTTGCTATTTTTTGCTGATAAATCTGTGGAATGATATGATATGAATGATATGATACCATTGTAAATTTTCATTAATTAATATTGATTAATATGTATTCAAGTTAATTTAAGAAAAAAGTAGTAACGCCCGTATTTTAGGCAAAATTTAATGTTAGAAGTTTCTATACTCAAAATTAAATATATTTTATCTGCATATTGTGACACTGGACATACGCTGTTAATATAATTACCAAAATAACTTTCCCATCTCTTTCCAATTTCGGGCATTGTGCTTATACTTTTTAAGTCTATATACAAATATATCTAAATTTGTATTTTAAAAAGTTTCCCTTATTGTTACCTATCCGATCCTATGTTTTCCTTTTCTTAAGTTGCAATATTCTTTCAAGTCACAAGTCTGAGATTTTTTTTTCCATCTGCGTCAAAAACAGATGCTATCAAGTGTCTTAAACATTGATGTAACTGGTCTTAGAATACAGACAGAAAGATAATTCCTACCAATAACAGCATAATTCCCATAGGAATATCTTTTTTGAAAATAAGTTTAACATTATCTTTTACAGATGCAGTACAAAATAAAGTAAGATGCTACTTCAGATAGAAAATATTAAAATACAGATAATAAGGTTTACTCTATAGGCATATGTGAATGAGCGGTATTTCTAAACCACTACATATATGTTCAAATCTGCAATATATTTATTGCAGAATGACATTGTTTTATAATTAAAGTACTATAAAGTAACATTCATTTCAGCATTTTCAAAACCACAAGATTCATATCTTTAAATTGTGTAATGACAATTCTACTTTTTATTAATATGTACATTATAATTACTGCTCAAATCATTTATACATTTTACCTTTATACAAGTTTCTCATAATCCCCCAAATGTTAAGAATTTAGTATATTTAAGATTTACATCAAGGTAAAATTATATTTGTTTTACTATGGGACACATTTAGCATTTACTCCATATTTTGTCAAGGTGGAATATATTTTAAAGAACTTTTGATCATTTTTAATATTTATGAAAACTTGGACTTTGACAATGACTTGCTTATTACTTTTATATTCTTACCGGTTTTTGCTTTGGGAAGTTAAACATCTTCTTAAAATTACCACTACAAATAAAATAAAACTGAATAAAATTCAAAAGCCTTTACTGAAAAATAGCCAAAGAAAATGGAAAAAAACAGTATATTTATAATGTTTATTTTGTCATTGAAGCAAAAAAGAAAAAAAATATGAGTTGAAATAGCATGTGGTGCATAAGAAATGAGAATTTAAAATAAAAATTGAAAAATCAATAGGGAATCAGATATTTAAAAATCAAAGTGTGTTATTTTTATAATATAAAAGAGCAATATAAAACATAGAATAAATATACTGTCTGGTTTCTCTCATTTTCTTATTAAAATCTAACTCATTTTCAAAACCTTAGGGATGATGGATTTGCACTATTCCTACTTACCAGATAACATAGATGCATTTTAAAGAGGATAATGTAATATTTATGTTATTACGGATAATACATTGTGCATGCAGAAACTTTTAACTTTGACACAGTAAACAGTATTTCCTTTTATTTTAAAAATATGTTATTTTTGCCTTATATTTTAAAAAGCTCATGAAAATACATATCTCACTAAATTTTTCACATATGTCTAAAAGACTGATTTCTATAGTTGAACTAGTGCTGTAGTAAAATTTCTGGTGAATATTCCAAGAGCAGATATAGTTTATATCTTTACTTTCGAACTACACGATAATGGCTTTGAGAACTAAAAAGAGGCAAACCAAAAATAAAAAAACAACATAATATTTTTATAAAACTGGTGTACACTTGAAATTAGCATAAAGTTATATAATGAAATAGTGCCATCAGCTTTGCAATGATAACCAGTGGTATCACACGCAGAGCGCCCATTAGGACGGCCATGTGTTCTTTTTCTCCAGGATAGTCTAAAATCCCAACCAGGTGGAGAGTTGTTGGAATAGTATGAACACAAGAGATTTAAAAGAATGAAATGTTAAACATCATCTCAAAGAGAAACTGATATTTAACTCATAAGAAGAATTATCTTAACTTTAAAAATAAATCACAGTTTACCTATCCATGTGTTGTTTACTAGGCATTCATGACAAATCTGATTGACACATCCTTTGTTTAGGTGTCTAGACACTGCAAAGTAAATTTTCCTTAAGAGACTTACAAGGACATATGAGTATTACAAGAGTATTCAATATTTGCATTCTAATTGTTATGCTAATCCATCTGCCTCGAAAGATAACTCACATATCACAAAAGCAGATATATCTAGTCCTTTCCCCTGTATCAGGGATGTCTAAATATTTGACTTCTCTAGGCCACTGTGAAAGAAAAAGTGTTGTCTTGGACCACACATTAAAGACACAAACAATAACAAAAGCTTATGAGCAAAAAAAAAAAAGAACTGTGCGTAATTTTCGTAAGATCCACCACCACAGATAAGCAAAAAATGTACTCACTTAATAAGCCTAATTATGCAGCAACCCCTTCAGAGAGTGTTTTAAAATCACCAAGTGGGTCTGAAGTTCATGATCACAAATATAGAAAATAATAATAAATGTCTTTGGCCTTTTAAAATATTTTTATAAAAGTAATATCTTTTTTTTAAATTAAATCATAGCTGTGTACATTGATACGATCATGGGATATCATTCACTAGCTTCACAGACCTTTGACACGCTTTCATCACACTGGTTAGCATAGCCTTCCTGGCATTCTCTCAGTTACTGTGCCAAGACACTTACATTCCACATTTACCAAGTTTCACATATACCCTTGTAAGATGCACCGCTGGTGTAATCCCACTAATCCCCCTCCCTCTCCCCACCTCCCCCCTCCATCCCCTCCAAGTAAAAGAAAACCCGCTACAGGAATTTTTTTTTTTTAATTGTTAAATCATAGCTGTGTACATTAGTGCAATCAAGGGGTACAATGTGCTGGTTTCATATACAATCTGAAATATTCTCATCAGACTGTTCATCGTAGCCTTCATGACATTTTCTTAGTTATTGTATGTAGACACTTGTATTCTGCATTTAGTGATTGGTGGGATACTTGACGTTATATTTGAGAAACTATTGCATCAATATCTGGTTTGATGGAAGTAGTGCAATTTGGAGTGAGTTCTCAAGGTTCTCACCAGATATTTTAGTTCCAATTTTGCTCTAATGTGCATATTTTTTACTGTCCATTCTAGAAAATAGTTGCCCACAAATGAAGTGATGATGTTAATAAAAAGTGATGACATGAATAAAGTATGATGTGAAGTAAGGCATATTTATCTCTGGGAAGACCAGATCCATAAAATCCAGTAAGGTGACAGGATCAAGTATTTTCTTTCAGCTGAATGTTAGATTACATCACTGTACATTCCATTTGAAAACTGGAAGGTAAGATATTGATGTTGACTGAAAATGAAGTCACAAATGCACCAAAATATTATTTCTTGAGATATCTTGAAATGTTTTCAAATTCTTGTATCAAATTGAAAAGCAAGACTGCATATTTTTTTACTGCTCATGGGACTGTGTTTAAATGACATGTGGGAATGCATAAAATTATTTGACTTAATTTGAGCTTGCCATAATTTCAGTTTTATTTGGAATAGTGTTGTGATTTGGAATCTTATGTTTACAGATTGCTTTTTACTTTGCACATGTTTAACCTAGTTAAATGAGCAGGAAAATCCACTAAAAACTCTAATCTGTAAGCTAGTTTTCATCGTCCACTTCTGAAATAAATTTGGTTTTTGATACCACCAGGGACTTGATAATATGTTGCAGATCATGAAATCTTTTCAAAATTTGGCCTCAATTTAGCCATCTGACATCCAAAAAGTGAATGATGTCTCCGTAGACAGCATCGGTACTTTTAAGAAATTCCTGCAATTGGTGATGATTCAATCCCTTTGTCCTTATGAAATTCACAGTCTTGATAACAATTTGCATGATACTATCCATTTTTAAAGCTTTTGCACTTAACTTTTCTTTTTCTTTCCTTCTTTTTTTTATTTTTTGGCTGGGGCTGGGTTTGAACCCGCCACCTCCGGTATATGGGGCCAGTGCCCTACTCCTTTGAACCACAGGCACCGCCCTACACATAAATTTTCTTAGTTTACTATGCAATAATTCTTCATCAAATGTGGGTTTGAGGCAGCAATTGCGTTTACAATTCCCTCTCTTTTATCTACCCTCAGTGGGGCTCCACCAGTAACTATACCTGATACGTTGACAATGAACAAAGAAAATCACTTTATCACGTTTTGCTGCTTGATATAAATCTCTCGATTTAGTTTTGTCTTTTAATAACACTAAATAAGCTATTTCTTCAGTGACATTATATTTGTCATCAATATCTCCAATAAAAATGGCAAGTTGAGCAAGATTTGTCCCATCAGTGCTGTCATCCATCACTGAAGCAAAAAATTTAAAATTATCAGCTTTCTTCTCAAAACTTCTTTTGATAGAGTTTCTAATTTCTTTAATTTTCCTGGCTATAGTCTGGTGAGACAAACTCAATTTACAAATATCCTCCGTTTTTTTCAAGCAAATTATGTGAGCCATGTTTTCCATTCATTGCTTAATAAACTCACCATCAGTAAATGATTTTGATTTTTTGCTATTAAATATGCTACTGCATAGTTTTTACAATGGAATCACCTCACTTGTGACTTTTAAAAACATGTGCTGTTAGGACAGAGTTTTTTTGCAGTTCCGAGATTCTGTTCTTATGACACGATCTTTCATTTAAATGGAATTTGGCAGCATGATTTTACATGTAATGGCTTTTCAAATTATAGTCTTTGAAAACTTGCACTAACTCCCTACAAATTAAGCAGAGTGCCTTACCATGTATTTGCCTTGACGGAAACGTAGTCATCTGTCCACTTGTCATTAAACAATTTTCTTTCATCCATAATTTTTTTATTTGGGGTAATTCTATTGTCTTTTGGGACATCGTCGACTCCAGGCTGAGATTTAAAAAAGTAATAGATAAGGGACTGTATTTGTTTTTTGATTATGAAAATTAATTGACAGGAAAATAGAAAGCAAGGTTTGGGCCACTGCACATCCTGGCTGGCAATGCAGGGTGATATCAAGTGCAGCAGGTGATGTGTGAGGTGCTAACAAAGTGTAGAAATACCCTTAATGATCAAATTAGAGCACGTGCCTGACTTCTAAATCACATCAAATACTTGCTATTACAATGGTAGGTTGAAATATTATTGATAATTGCTGCCTTGCCAAGTCACCATGGGCACACATAACATCTTATGGTGTCAATTCAACCGTCTGTGCTTGGATGATAACACCCTGAAGGCTCCAGACCACCATAAAATTGAAGCCACCACATGTACAAATAGTGAGAGCATGTATATGTTTATTTTACATGACACTGAGACATGATGTTGCCATCTACAAAGTTTGTGCTCCAGAACCACACAATGAAACTACACCAAAAAAGTCACCAAAACATCATAATGTTTTAAGAACATTTACTATTTTGTGTTGCACGCATTCATAGCCATCCCAGGCTATATGTGACCTGGGGGCCACAAGTTGGACCCCCCTTCCTCCCCCAGGTGTAAGCTATGTAACTGTATTGATCCCGCATTCTCACTCAGGTACCATGTGTTGAAATTGAGTATCCGTTACTTCATTTGTATGGATAAATGCTCTCTAGCGTCACTCTGTGGATTCCTTTATTTATTGATCTATTCTATAGATATTTGGAATAGTCATGTATGAAATGACTATAAACTTTAGAATACCTAAGTTATAATAAAATTAATATTTATTTTCATCCTAAGTATTTCATTGGATTTAAAGTGAGCTTATAGAAAATACCATATACATGAGATAAAATTTTTAAACCTATTTGCTAATATTTGCTTTTCATGATGTGTTTAGACAATTTATACTTAATGTAATCGTTAAAATATTAGGGCTTAAATATGCCATTTTACCATATGTTTTTTTCTTCTTTATTACTGCTTTGTTTTTCTTTTCTTTCTTTCCTGTTGTTTTCTTGGACATTTGGGGAACTCCTTTTTAATTTATTTATAATCTTTTGTATAGTTCTTTTGGTCTTTCCTCTGGTATTACAAGATACATAATGGCTTATCAGAATCCACTGGTATTTAAATTCATCATTTCAAATTAATTGTAGAAACCTGACTCTCCATTAGGTCCCTTCATCCTCCACACTAAAAAAAAAAGTTTGTTTTTTATTTTTAATTTATTTCTATTTGGGGGGTTGGATTCTCATTCTGTTGCCTGGGCTGGAGTGCGGCAGCAGCTCAGACTACTGGGCTCAAGCAAACCTACCAGGATAGCCACAAGTTTCTGGGATTCCAAGTATGAGTCACTGTGCCCAGAAGTCTCCACAATTTTAAATATAACTACCTTGATTATCAGATGACGTTACAATTTGAATTTAAGACATCACAAATAATTAGACAACTAATGAGGAATAGGACACACTATTGTGTGAACTTACATTTCTTTTTCATTCTATCCTTTTTCTTCCTTTTTGATACCACATGATTCCCTTTTGAAAATCTTTTTGTTTATATTTGAAAACTTCCATAATGATTCTTTAAGGATAGGGCTGCTACCATGAAATTATCACTTATATTTCTTTTATTTATTTACTTTTCATTTCCAAAGGATAATTTCAACAGATATAGAACATGTGGTTCATAGTTATTTACTTTCAGCACTTAACAAGTTCTGCGCCACCATTGACTGACCTTCATGGTTTCAGAAAAGAAATCTGCTGTCATTCAAGCACCACTTAATTTGTTATTATACTGGTGGTAATATACTGTTTCTTTTTGATTGTTTCAACATTTCTCTTCATCTTTAGTTTCAGAATTTTAATTATCCGCTGATACAGATTTTATGAATCTTATTTTTGGTATACTCAGCTTCTTGAAGCTGCGAGTTTATGTCTTTTGCCAAATTTGAGCTATTATCAGTGATTTTCCCTTCACATACTCTTTTTGACTTATGTTTTATTTCCTCTATTTCTAGGACTCCAATGATACAAACATTAGATCTCGTTTACCATGCTACAGGTCCCTAACGTCCCTGAAACTTTAATATGTTTGTTTTATCACTTTTCGAATTTCTATAATTGTATTTTTCAATTTACTTTTTGAAATTATTTTGATTTCTTTCCTAGAGTGTCTAGTTTTTACAGTTGTTTGAAAAGAATGTGTAACTTCTTGGTGAATCATTTTTATGATGATTAAATTAATATAGCCATGTCTGATAATACTAACATCTGATTAATCTCTGTATTGGCAGCAATTGGTTGTATTTTCTAATTCAAGTTTATATTTTTATGTGTTTTGATATGACGAGTGATTTTCAATCATGTCCTGGAGCATTTGGTTATGAAGTTAAGATTTAGGGTCCTACCTATCTATTTATTTGTTTGACTATTTAAATTTAGCAGCCACTCATCCTGTTAAGCTTTAAAATTCAGGTCATGGTATATTTTTGTGGGCTATTGTTGAATTTCATATAATCTCATTGTCAGAGTCTCCATGGTATTCTTTTGACCTCATAGTTTATCTTTTTAGTCCACAAGAATGAAAAATGCTTTCCCAGCAGTTGTTTTCTGTGACAGAATATTCCCCTGCCATGGAGGAAAAGAACTCTTTATGGTCTGTATACTTGTTGAGGTAGGACCACCTTGCCTGTAGCCTGACTAAACAATGGTACGAGGTGAGTAAGCGGAGTCTAATGTTTGTTAGGAAAAGAGAACGTGTCTCCAGGCTATTGTTATCAAAGCAAAAAATAAACCTTTCTTTCTGATTCTCAGTATTTTTGTCAGGACATCCATTCAGTTCTATGGAGAAAGAAGTCTTATTGAACCATCTTCTCCTGCCTGATTAAATGTCATGGAATGCAAGGCGTAGGTTACCTTCTTCCATCGGCCAGACTAACTGGCAGAAAGAAAAGATTTTAAGATGCCCTGACTTTATGTTGTCTCTTCGATATTTGATTCCCTAATCAATTTTCCATCCTCTTTCCACATTTCAGAATATTCCTTTGGTTGCCTCTTGAATTATGTCTTGGAATTATAGCTGTACTTAAGCTATAATATAATATAATACTTTATATTAGCATTGTGTAGGAAGGAGAATGGGGACATATGTCTGCCTTGAAAGGGCAAAATATAATTTTGTTTCCATATCATTTGAAAACCAACTTTTTATATTTTTGTTTTGTTTGTTTTTAGACAATATATAAGCTACAGTCATAACTGGTTTATATTAAATTTATACTTGAGTGCTCCAGTGGCACAATTGGTTAGCGTGTGGTACTGACAGAATAAAATTTATAGTTGGTAGTATATTTAAATTAATACTGGATATCTAATGGTACTTCTGTTGGAGTGTTATTTATTTTGGTTATTTTGAGTTTTTAAAAAGGGTCAACCCATTACTTAAATGTGAATAAGTTTAGTTGATGCATTAGATATTAAATCATATTATGGTAAGACTGTACTGAATTGGGAGACACCTAATCTCTTTACAGTGACTCGACACTACTTCTCTGTTCTACCATTCATACGTTTTACAGTTGAACTTTCAAAAATCAATAATACTTTCCTCACTTCAAGTGTCTTGTAACTTATATTATGGGAACTATTTCTCATATACAACACCATGTTTAATCTTAATAATCACACTAGATCGTAATTTTTGTTATCAATTTTTCATAGAGGTTCAAAGAGGTGAAATAACCTTCTGTGGTTGAACAAACATTGATGCCCATTCCCTTCACTTTTGTCCTACTACTTTTTTCTTGATATATTTTTAGAAATAAAATCTGTGTAGGAAATTTCCTAATCTAAAGTTTGTGATTATACCCTCTTAGGAAACAAGGAAAGGTTAATAAATATAAATTCTATGTGTAAATTTCTATTACTATAATAAGATAGCAAAAGCAATTTTCACTCATTACAAATGCCTATATAATTTTTCACTTGCTAGTATTTTATAATTTCACTCTCTAAGCATGATAGCATAAATAAACAGTCTAGAAAGTTTTCCCTCAATTTATATTATATGCTATTGTCACCTATCTTCAGAGTCAGAAGAGGCAAATGCTAGATTTTAGTTAAACAGCAATTCCAGTGCGAGCTCTTTTCATCTACTTCAATTTAATAAAATCTTACATTAACTCCATAATGTTCTCTATGGCTTCCCCAACACATACATAATGAGATTGTCTGGGACTGGTTTCCTTTCTGTTACACTTACATTCTTTGTTTCCATTAGCTGAGCTTACCAAAAAAAAAAAAAAAAAATCATGTTTGTTTCTAAGCCTAGCTATATAAATTATACTTTATATTGACATTGTGTATTTTAATAGAAAAGTAGCAAACTCATGATCTATTGTACAAATAGGATTTTGTCAATGTAAAGCTACATTAATACCAGGTAAATATTTATAAATGTAGATAATAATATTGCTACTAAATTAGCTATTTTGAAGGCAACATTCAATATGGGAAAAAGCAATATAAAATTGCAGGATTATGCTCCTGATTAGCTTCATAGATGGCTTTAAAATCTGTTTATTAAAACTTTAAAGCCTCTGGAATTGGAAGTCAGACTCTGCATTGCTAATATAGGTTAAGAAGAAAAGAAAATGAAGTACACGAGCCAATGAACCTTGTCTTAAAAAAAAAGATTTTGAGTTAAAGATAATACTAATGTGTTGTGCATTATTATTGTTGTTATTGTTATTTTAGAGAAGGTGTCTTGCTCTACTGCTCAGGATAAAGCAGTAGCTCAGTCATAGCTTACTGTAACCTTAAACTCCTGAGATCAAGTGATCCTTCCAAGTACTTAGAACTATAGGCATGCCCCACTGCAAATCAGTAATTTGTTTTTTGTAGAGACAGCCTCCCTATGTTGCCCAAGCTGGTTACAAATTGCTGGCCTCAAATGATCCTCCCACCTTTTCTTCCCAAAGTGCTGGGATTACAGGTCTGAGCCACTGTGCCTGCCCTATGCTTTTTTATTAAAGATACATAACAGTTTTCTTTTATTATCAAGTTGTGTATTTTCTTTCTGTTGTTTTTAACTGCATTATAAATACATACAGAACAGCTTTCTCTTAAGTGCAAATTGGATTTGTATCAATCCTCTAATACTTAAATCACAGAACAATATTTAGCCATTGTTTAGATATACAATGATTCTTTAATTCTTTTGTTTGCATTATTCCTAGTAGTGAACTGAAATAAAGAGTATATTGTAAAAAACACAATGGCTATATCAAAAGGTACATGTATATATTTAAGTTTCAATACCTACCGGCAGACTAACCTTCAGAAAGTATATGCCAGTGTACACTAACAGTAGTTTATAAAAGTGGGTATTTGGAGCTGGCATCAAATGACTAGTCAAAATGGTTGGTCTCCCTCGTGGTTTGGGGATTGCCAACAAGCATCGCACAAGAACCTGTGAGATTCAGTCACAACCTTCCCTAAGATCCTCTGAGGAAGACCCAGAACATCGACTTGCTTTTCTCTGGCTCCTACCTCTGCACTCCTTTTGGGTTCCAAAATCTATCACTATTCAGCCAACTTTCCTATTTCCTATACTGAGTCTTAGATTATCTTCCACGTATATGTTGATTGGAATGTCTCCATATGGTGAACATGTATGATAACGTGGAATCACATTTTGGATTCTAAACTATCCTCTCCCTCGCTTTGAAGTTGCAAACATCTTCAGGCATTAATTATCACCCGAGTCATGCATAACCCTGCTGTGTCCCTCAGACAGTGCCACTTAACCAAACCCACTGTTTTTCTGCATTCAGACTTTGTCAAGTTAATTTCCTTTCTCCAAATGTCGCTTCACATCTTAGCACATGAATCCTTCCCAGAACAGAACTTCTCTCTATTATCTCTCAACAGAAGATTTGTCTTTCTCTTGCTAAGTTTGTTCTACAAATAAAATTCAACCTTACATCAGTTGTAAAAGTTCATGAACATTTTAAATTTAATAAATTATTGAAATATGCATGTACATCCATCATATATAAAACAGATGCTGGAACTAAAAGGGGAAAAAAAGGCTGGCTTCGGAGTTAGAACTGTTCATAACTTACCAAGGAACAATTTTACTGCCTTTACTCCTGAAGGTTTTAGTATTCTCAGAGGATTAAAACTTCACAGAAAAGACATATACTAGTAGGTGAAATTTGAACAGATGGAAAATATTACTCACTAATATGGTGCTCTGGGTTTTAAAACACACTGTAATAAGAAACTTGTAAAAATTAACAGAGGAAAAATAGTTTTGTTCACTTTTCTAAATCCCTGTTGATTCAGCTCCTTAACTTGTTAATTGGTACAGGTGAATACAATATGTGGAGATGTTTCTCTACTCAAAGATTTTATCTTAATCACCTGAAGGATATGTTAGCATCACTGCTCTAAAATATCAGCCAGAGCTCTTCAGGAGTACTTTCCTGCATTTTTCAACCTACAAGGTTTAGCAAACTGTTTCAAATTGGCAATAAGAGAGAGATAAGGACAAAAAACATACACTCTTCATAAAGTACAGAATGAAGGTAAAATCTGTCTTGCTATTTGCATTTCTGTGAGTCCACCCTAACTTGCCCTCTTTTGTTTTTCAGGGTTCCACTTACCCGCAATTTGACTCACTCTCTGTAAGGATTTTATAAATTATCAACTTCCTGCTAATACGCCTCTGTCTTCTTCCTTTTAAGTACTAAGTGTCATGCAATTCCTCCAAGTATTCAACACTGACTCAGTTATACGACAAGTATTTTTGAATAATTTTTATAGAGCGGGACCCTATTCTAAACAAAGACAAAACAATGATGATCAATAGCAATATACCTTGAGCTCAGGCTGCTTTTATTACAAGTTATGAATAAAAATAGCCCCTAAAATTAAAAAATGAGACTGCCATGTAGAAAACTATAATAAGGCAGAGGCTAAAAGTGACTGGTTAATTTTGATTTTTGTAAAGCAATCTCGCGAGGGGTAACACTGTAGCAGAAATCTAAAAAAACAAAAAGGATTTGGCCTGACTTGATTAAGGGAAGGAATATTCTTGAGGAAGAAAAAAATATATATATTAATGAATAGACCATACATTTCCCCAAAGCTCGGTTAAGTTTATGAAAACAAAAAGGGGCATATTTGTTGAAACATGATTAATGTGGAAAAAAGTGGCTCAAATTAGACTCTAGGTGGGAGGCGTGGGCAGGATCACAGTGGGTTGAAGAATAGGTGAAGAACTCTGGGCTTTAATGATTACAAACGGAACAGGAACTTTTAATCATGGGAAAGAGTGACTAATGTGAATTCTATTCACATAGCACTTCTGGTTCATAGTTGGAGGAATGGAATATAAAATGAATGCCCTGGCTCCCAGGATCTTTTAGTCTCTGCAAGGTGATTGACTGTCTCTCTGCAATGACTGCCTATACTACCCCTTTTGGTTTAGAAAGGCGTTACCCTCAAGTCTTCTTGGGTTCTTCCTCTAAACTTCCCGTTCTCCCTGAACCCTTTAAACTACTATGTGCCGGGCAATTCATTCAAGTATTGACTTTGCAAGTTAGTTGAAGTGAGCGATCACCTGCCTTAAACTTCCATAGCACTTTATGCACATCCAACTAGGCAAAATTTCCTTTAAATAATATCTTGTTAAAATACTAATGATAGGGCGTCACAGCTCACAGCAGCCTCAAACTCTCGGGCTTAAGTGATTCTCTTGCCTCCGCCTCCCAGGTGGCTGGGACTACAGGTGCCCACCACAACGCCCGGCTATTTTTTTTGTTGCAGTTGTCATTGTTGTTTAACTGGCCCGTGTGTATGTGGCTGGTGTAACCACTGTGCTACAGGCACCAAACCATGATAAATGTTCTTAAGAAAAAAAAAATCAGAATCAGTGTTTCTCCACAAGACTGGGAATGATGCTTTGCAGATGATTATGCTTTAATAATGAATGTTCAGTAAAGCAGTAAAGGAAGGACAGGGTTGGAGTAAGAGCTGGGGGTAAGAGCTGGGGGTACAGCAGGAGGCAGACTACATTACCTGCAGAAGAGCACCATCTCCTGGAGCTACAAGACAAGGCGTTCCATTGTTTGGCATATTTTGTCTGAGACTGGAGAAGCTCTAGCATTTGGAGAAGGCTAGTGTGATAATATTGGGGAAGTGACCTCTTCTTTCATCTCCTACTTCTCTCCCATTGCTCACTCCACCCCAGTCATGTAAGCGTCTTTCCTATTTACACATCAAGCAATCTCAGGTCTTTGCACTGACTGTTCCCTTTACTTTCATTGGTAAATCCATTTAACTGTTCTTCCATCTCATTCAGTTTTCTGCACAGAGCCATCTCATCAGAAAGACCATTCCTGATTCTTCCTAACTATCTTTAACTATCCTTCTTGTTTATTTCTTCTAAAACTTGATATATTTAATTTTTGTTTGTCTCTCTTCTAGCATGCAAGGTTTATGAAAGCAAAGGCTTTTCCCCTTGTTTTGTCAATGGACACGGCACTTGTTTTGTTATGCTTCATATGTTCTTACTAATTGGTGAATGGGTGTTGAGTGGATGGATAACCTTTGTATAAAGTATGTATAGTACCTTGAAGATTTCACAAGAGTTTGATACAAATGAGAATAAAAGATGAAAAGCAATCCCAAGAAAAGCTCCACACATCTTTATAAGCACATTCAAGTCACTATAGAGAATTCATTGGGCATAAATAAAGTGTGTGATGCAGGGAGGATCACAGGATATAAAAATCTGTAGACAATAATATGTTAAAATGCTTTGATTTCCTACTGAAAATAATTTAACTTACTGAATTATCCAGTTTATAAGTTGGAAAGAAACAGTCTGCAGTGTCGTGGAAAACAGATACCCCAATTAAAATTGCTTAGATTCTGTGGTAATTGGCTTACTTTAATTGTTCACTACACCATAAGTATATGGAGTCACATTTTCTCCATTTAATTTCCACAGATGCTCTTTCTACTCTCATAAATTACCATTTAAAGAAAGAATTACAGATACTCTAACACTCATTAGACTGGTGTCATTTGCCTAGTCAGACAATACGCTCCAGGGAAACTGCCCACCTTAGAAAAGCACATTCTAGAAATAACCCAAGATTTATAGAAATTTTGAGATTTCCTAAATATTAAATTATAGCCATCATCAAAATATATGATTTTGCATACTTGTTTAAATAAATAAATAAATATGTTCTTCAGATAAAACAATTTTCTTGGAAGTTTTTATTTAAAAACAGAACTGGATTGATATGCTTGCAATATATTTCTCACAGTAGTTTTATTAACTTTTACTACTCATCTATCTGAAATGGCAAAATTTGCTGTATTTTCAGATGCAATTAACTTGGATTTTAAAGTAAAGATGGATTTAAACATTGACTGTAAAATTTGTTATTCTTATATTTATTCAAGGTTTATTTAGCATCTAAATAATTTCATAGCAAAATCATTTGTGAAATTCATATATCACTTGAAAAATAATTCATATAATTTTGATAAGTGTCATTTTCTGAATACTAAATAAATCTGAATTATATTTAAAAGAATATAGAAGAAATAATACCTTAAGGAAGAGAGTTATCAATGAGAAGCAAGCTGCTAAATCATGCTTAGCAGCCGTTTTCAAGAACTATAAAAGTTACTTGTAAATCTCTGTGATTTTCTATTGAAAAAAGTAGGAAGTTATAAAAGTAAAAACAAATCCCCTTCAACATCACAAATATTTAAATATTAGAAGAAATTGTCATTCTTTTTCAAAATTATCTCTATTACTCCTTCAACTCCTAATTCATGTGAAATTATTTTCAAATCATTGCCATCCTTAATGCTATATTGATAATCCTTAACATATCACATTAAGAACTAAGAAAAAGCGTGCATGAGTCTGACAAACACGCACACTTATCTGAATTAATGTTCCATGATTTTTAGCAAACAAAATAATCAAAAATTGCAGTCACTGTGAATTTTGAAATGTTCTCCACATAGGGTTGCCAAATAAAAACACAGGAAACTGAGTTGAATTTAAATGTAGAAAAACAATATTTAGATTAGTATGTCCCAAATATTGTATAGGAAATGCAATACTAAAAGTATTACAAATCAGTTATATAAATATCAAATATAACTTAGCCTTCTGTATTTTTATTTCATTAATATAAAAACTCGATTTCACATAATTTACATTAAGCTAGTTCTCTCTGATATTGTGTTTAACAGGACATAATAATCTGAGTGCTAATTTTTATAGTTTTTCCATTATAACTGATTCTTTATTAGTTTATTACCAATTCCTAAAGTGCTAAAACTATGTGTTACTTATTTGTATATTGATGAAAGTACCAAACAGTATGTTGGTAATAACAGTTAGTAGTCTAACAAATATTTGCTCATGAAAAATGAGATACAATCAATGTAAGTTGAAATCATTCATATATTGACTTTACAAGTTTGTTTAAAATACAATGAGTCTTATGGAGTTCTAGAGATCTAGGGATGGATGGGTTCTGACTGGCTGCCATGTTTAAGCAGTGTGGCAATTGTTAGAAAAAGTGTTCCATGATAGCTTCAAGTTACATGAGGAACACAAAATGATTATAGTAGAGGCAATCAGGAAAAGCAGAAAGTGGACTTGAATAGCAGTTTGATTATGTACTGTTAAGGGTGCTAGACCAGTGCCCATACTGTTTGTGTTTTCATTTTCTTTGCACTTCTTACTACACGATGGCTTAGCACACTTTGGTTACTCTATGTTGTCCTTAGACCCCCTCCTTTAAGAGTAAGAGATACAATAAGACTCAAGTTCCTTACTTTCTGCTCTGAATGGGTTTCAAATACAAGGTAAAATCAGTGTACTTTGCAAGATTAACCTGAAAAATAAGACTAAATGTAATTTATTTAGGTAAAAGAATTGAGGGCAGCTTTGGGCCTCTATGGGGAATAGCTGGACAGGACTAAAAGAATTAGGATTTGATGGAAATAGGGAGTACATATTTTATGAAGACATAAAAAAATACGCTCTCAGTTAGTAAACACAGGTTATTTTCTATTGTGTTAGTATCTCACTCTCCAACATGATAGTTAAATGTGCCGATTGAGCACTTGAATATGGCTGTTCTGAATGAAGATATGATGTTAAGGGCAAAATACACATTGGCGTTCACAGCCAGTATCAATAAGTGTAAAATATCTCAATAATTATAGAATAAAAATATGGAAATGTAGGGAAAAATCTTCTAGACTTTGGCCTAGGCAAAGAATTTGTGACTAAAATCAAAATGGCAAATAGAGCAACAATAAAAATAAATAAATGGCACTTAATTAAGTTCAAAAGTTCCTATACACAGTAAAGGAAATCAAAATGGTATGTAGAAAACTTACAGAATGGGAGAAAATATTTACAAACTATACATCCATAAAGGAGTAATAACTAGAATCTACAACAAACTCAAACAAATTAGCAAGAAAAAAAACAAATAACCCCATTAAAAATTGTCCAAAATACATGCACAGGATCTTTTCAAAAGAAGATATACAAATGGGCAACAAACATGAAAAAATGCTCACCATCACTAATCATCAGAGAAATGCAAGTTAAAACCATAGTTTGATACTGCTTTACCCCTATCAGTGAAGCCACTATTAAAAAAAAAACCTCAATCTAGTACAAGTGTCCTTATGATAAAAGGATTTTTTTCCTTCTGGGTAGATGCCCAGTAATGGGATTGCTGGATCAAGTGGGAGGTCTAGCTTGAGTGCTTTGAGGTTTCTCCATACTTCCTTCCAGAAAGGTTTATTGCAGGTCAATTTACAATCACAAAAATGTGGAAACAGCCTAAATGCCCACCAACCTAGGAATGGATTAACAAGCTGTGGTATATGTATACTTTGGAATACTATTCAGCTATTTAAAAAAATGGAGACTTTACATCCTTCGTATTAACCTGGTTGGAAGTGGAAGCCATTATTCTTAGTAAAGCATCACAAGAATGGAGAAGCATGAATCCTATGTACTCAATTTTGATATGAGGACAATTAATGACAATTAAGGTTATGGGGGGGAGGAAAAGCAGAGAGAGGGAAGGAGGGATGGGGGTGGGGCCTTGGTGCATGCCACACCTTCTGGGAGCAAGACATGATTGCAAGAGGGACTTTACCTAACAAATGCAATCAGTGTAACCTGGCTTATTGTACCCTCAACGAATCCCCAACAATAAAAAAAAAAAAAAAAACCTCAATCCAAGGATCAGGAAGAAGGGAGGAGGGATGGGGATGGGGGGTCACGGTGTATGGCATCATGTGGAATGGCACACCTCTTGGGGGCTGGACACAATTACAAGAGTAACTTTAACTAACAAATGCGATTAGTGTGACCTAATTCTTTGCACTGTCAATAAATCCCACACAATAAAAAAACAAAAGAGAGAGAGAAAAAAAACAATCAAAAAAATACCCAATGGATGTCGGCCCAAATGTAGGAAAGGGGAAACATTCATACACTGTTACTGCAAATTAGTAAAAGATCTATGTAAAACCCTGTGGGGATTCCTCAGAGAACTAAAAGTCAAAAACCTCCCATTTAATCCAGCAATTACACTACTAGTCCCACTACTATCTATCTATCCAAAGGAAAAGAAGTCATTATATCAAAAAAAATTAAAAAATGAAAACCAAATCATGCTCCTAATTTACAATTGCAAAAATATAGAATCAACATAAGTACCCATCAGTTGATGAGTAGATAAAGAAATTGTGGGATCTGTACACCATGGAGTACTAACCAGACATAAAAAGGAATGAAATAATTCCTCTTGCAGCAACTTGGATGGAATTGGAGAACATCATCCTAAGCAAAGTAGCCCAGAAATGGGAAACAAATACCGCATGTTCTAATAAAGTAGATGCTAACCAATGAGTATAAATAGTCATATCTCAGTATAAAGATCACGGGAAACTAAGCAGGAGAGGGAGGTTGGGAGAAGGTGAGGGATAAAAACGTCCCTATTGGGTACAATGTGTACTACTCTAGTGAAGGGCACACTAAAACCTTGGCTCCAGCCTTATTCAGTGTATCCACGTAACAAAAGTACTTTCGTCCCTTAATATTTTGATATAAAAAAGAAAAATTAAAATTAAATACATTTATATTTTGAGACCAAAAATAAAGTACTAATCTTGGATATATTTAGCATAAAATTAAATTTATTTTATTCATTTCCTTTTACTTTTTTTTAGTTTGACTATTGGAAATTTAGAAATAACATATGTGGTTTGCACTATATTTCAAACTAGTTTGACTATTGGAAATTTAGAAATAACATATGTGGTACTGCAAGGATTAATTCTAAAAATTGTAGCTTTAATGAAAAAAAATGTCTATTTTGTTGACAACTAGGAAGAATCTTCTTCCCCCTTTTTTGGTTGTTTCATATTTGAGATTTTTTTTTTTGGTATATCCTTTTTTATTAGGTCATAACTGTGTACATTACTGCATTTATGGAGTACAATGTGCAGATTTTATATACCATTTGGAATGTTTATATCCAAGTGGTTAACATAGCGTTCACCTCACTTATTTAATACTATTTTATTTGAGATTATTTTAAAAATAGCAGGAACAGATTTGAGAACTAGCTATATAACAATGAATTTACTTTCAGAAAATATTTCACTTATTTTTGAACACATACTATTAATAATTTGAAATTTATTTTAGAGAGTAATTTACTGGAAGCTTATAAAATAATAAAGAATGAGGAAATGCAAGGTCTGACTATTAAGTCTCAAACTTGCCACCTTGTGCTTACGTTGGCAGCACTGGACAAACATTTCGGTAATATTTCATAACCTTGGTATATTAGTGTCTCGCAGATGTGGATGTATGGAGGTGTCTCGCTGAGTGGTGTTCATTATTGTTGGTTGGTTTTGTGTGCCTTTGGGAGAATGTTAGAGCTTGAATAAGAGCAAGGGAAAGACATCTGTGAATTTCTCGTTAAACTTAGCGAGAAGGGAAGTGAAATTGGGGCCATGTTAGTCCAAGTTTATGGGTATAATGCCATGAAGCATATGGCAAAGTACAAATGGGTTAAATGTTTCCTTTTCTGGAAGGAAGAAAGTGTCTCTGATGAAGAGAGGTCAGGGTAGCCAGTATGAAGCAGAACTGACAAAAACATTGCAAAAATTCATTGAATTGGGTGTTGAAATTGTCAGCTGACTGTGAAAATAATAGCAGACAAAGGAAACATCCATAGAGAAACAGAAAACTACATTTTTTAATTTAAATATATATATTCTTGAATTTCAGGTTAATTTGATGATATAAAGAACTAGGCCACAATGATTGCATTTGTTAGCTACACTCCCTATTGGAGTTGTGTCCTTATACCCCCATGTTGAGCCCATTAAGTGGAAGCCCAGCCATCCCCCCTCCCTCCTCCCCTTCCACCCATCTTGAATTAAATTGAGTTTTTCTCTTCTGTGGATGTGTATTAGATCATCTACTGGATTCCTATTAGGATTGAGTACATTTGAGTACATTGGATATTTGCTTTTCCATCCTTGTGATACTTTACTAAGAAGAATGTGTTTCGACTCCATCCAGGTGAATACAAAAGATGTAACTGAAAATCTTGGCCAGCAACTTATGCCTCTTGCATCACGACAATGCACCAGCTCACACAAGACTGTCTGTGAGGGAGTTTTTAGCTAGTAAACACCCTCCCTACTCATCCGATCTGGCCCCCAATTATGTTTTTCTTTACCTGAAGATTAAATATTGAAAGGAATGGCATTTTGATAACATTCATGACATCAAAGATAATACAATG